>NW_026088516.1:0-75538 GCF_022605725.1 Anthonomus grandis grandis
CACATCTCGTGAGAGTTACTTGTATATTGCTCATTGAATTAAATTAAACGCTATAAAAATTCGCTTGAAAATCTTAGAACATTGAAAACCCTTCAATGTTCTAAGTTGAAAATACACAAATGTTCACAATAACTTTCAATTTCTCATTAGCAAATAAATAAAAAATCCATTAAAATTTATTTTTTTTTGTAGTAAGCAAGTGGAGCGTTTCTATAGATAATTTTAACTCATACTTACTACTGGTAAGAGATGTGTTGATAAATGATTGAATAGTTTTTTATTTTTTAAAAAAGAGTCTCAAAGAAGTTTTTGCGTTAGTTGTTCTGTAATATATCTGAGTGAACAAAAAATAAAAATAAAATGTATGTGATATTTAAACATCATAAATCTAGAGCTTCCATGGAAGATCATTTTTATATTTATATATGTGATGTTCATTGGTGTTTCTGAAATGCAATAAAACTCTATATATAAAAATATTGATATTGGAATCACAAACAAAAAGCATTAAGAATTAATATCTACTGTATTCGAAATTGGTTATTTGTAATCTATTATTTAATTTTTAGTCAAACCTCAGGCTTCATAAGTTGACAGCGAAAGGGAAAAATGATTATCACGACAACAATGACAAACGTAACTATAAAATTATCTAGAATTATGAAATTTTTTACTCCATTTTATTTCTCTCTTCAGAAACACTAGTATTGGTAAGTTCTTCTGCGGCGGCCTCTGCTATTATAGTATGTAGCCGTCGGATAAGGGTAGGGTGTCGAGGAGGCGGGTATAGGGCATATACTTCTCTCGTAGGTTCTTTTTTCTGTAATAATTAGACAATTAATTTTAAAAAATTATATGAAAGCAACGTTGTACCTATATTCTTCACAGGTTGGCAGTCTATTTTTGGAAAGAGCGGTACCAGAGTTGTATCAAAGTAGTAATATCGTCTTCCATCTTAATTTCCTAAATACAATATAATAAAGAATATATGATAACAAAAATATTAAATTACTATGACAAAACATTTGTCACAATCAGAAGATAATGTTGCTAAAAAAAGAATTTTATTTGTTTAAGAATCATCCAGGACTTGAGAGGCACTTGTCAGAGCGAAAATCAGTTTTTTGTAAATCAACTTTCTCTAAAAAATTCTTAATAAATTAACATGAAACCATGAAATATAAATTAAAGAATTAATTGTGCTTAGTAGCCACATAGCAAAATTATATTATGTTTTACGGATAAATATGAAATTGTATAGTTTACTCTCCCAGAGAGACTTTTATATTTAAATATATATTTAAAAATATATATAAAACTAGAAAAGGGATTTTCATTGTGAAAGCGAATGTTTAATAGTAAGCCATGCCAATAGCACAAGGCACTTCTACACTTATCTTCTATTTACCACTCACTATTCATTATACTCCGACTTTTGATACCTCAAGGCTTATTAATAGCAAGAGTTGCCTCGCCGAATGAAAAATCCGTCACCCATTGCAATAAGTAATTACATGCATTATAACAAATTGGCCATTAAGCTAGGTTTAATCACTTATCGCATAAGATGACTCTCATATATAAAGATATCACGTAGTGAAATCTTTTGGGGGGGAGGGAGGAGATCATAACCTAATATCTGAATCGAAGTGCGTCAAGAGTTTTGGTTACAGTCGGGCCGGATAACCCCTGGATGCATGTTGAGCTAGAAGTGTGAGTAAACTGATGTTTTATTTGCTTGCAATGCAAAACTCACTGCTCATACTATTTGAATATTGCTTTGCTCATTTGTAATTTTGTTTATGTTAAATAGGTTTGTCCTAGTATTTTAAGAAAATTTAACATTTTTCTAAGAGCAATAAGTATACATCTTCTAAAGGGTTATCAAACCCAGACATTCTAGTTATGCGATTATCATCACATTTCCACCATTGATCGTTATTATTAACTATAGATGTATAATGACCAGATCCAATGGTGTTTCCATGATTCTTAACAACACTTTTTACTCGGAATATTTGATCATCCAAAATAACACTTTCAGAAGCAAAATTGTAAAATTTGGTATTTATCTTATTCCCTTGAGGCCAATTCTCTGAAGACATACTACCAAATATTTATGGCAAATAACCACTGAGCGTGTTTTTAGATTATTGTTACAGTATGGGCATAATCTATCAGAGTCTTTTAGCATTAACATTGAATTAAAATCAATTAAATTCCCACAGTTTTCAGGAAAATAAAGAAAATGAGTGTATATTAATTGTTCATTTTCATTCATATTAATATTACAGTTTTGACAATTTAAAAGTTCATGACCATTAGCTTTTATGAAAATGCTAAAATCATCTGCATCTAATCTTCTGATTAAAGATTGACAAAATGATTGAGCGTCCATTTGTTGATTTACAGCAAAATTTTCACCATTTCGACCAGACACCAGTTGTCGAACTTTTAATGTAGAATTAATTTTGGTCAGCATAATATCATTTAGAATACTGTTTAGCGCTGTATTACGCTTTGAAATGGAAAAGCGAAATTCAGGTAAACATAAAAATTACTGTACGATGCTATTTGCATAACATGAAACCATATCGGTATTTAATAAAGCAGGCGGTTTAGTAAATAAGTTGGGGTTGTTTTTGTCATCTGAACTAATATCTACTACCATATTGTCATTATTATCTTCTACACTTTGGTAAGTAGAGATAGCCAATGTATTTTGTGTTGGTAAAATTTGCATTTGCTTGATATTAAATTTTAGTTCAGTAGAGCCTTTTGTAGATTGTTTATTTTTATCAACGTTTTTTACCTGCTTGGGAATAAAACATTTATCATAAATACTAACCACTAGCGATTTATGGTGACTATACACAGTATTTTAAATATTGTAACTCAAATTATTAAAATTACTAAAAAGCCAATCAATTTGAGTTTTTGATTTTGTAGTTGATTCGCCAACACTCAATTTGCAACTTAAACCTTTAGATATTAAACAATTTTTCAAACCATTTTCATTTTGATTAATAATATCTTGATTAAAATCACCGATGATTAGGCTATCACTTTGTTGATCAATAATCTCTTCCAAACAAAATTTAGCATGTGCAATGCTCAATTTTGGAGGAATATAAACTGCTATGACATAAATTTCATTCAAGTAAAATGTGATTGCTTGAAACACTGTACCACAGAAATCTTTGGTGTATTTTTTCACTGACTTTATTTTTGCTGATACATTTTTTTTCTTGAAACAAATTATGCCATAGGGTTTTACTTACAGTTTGATCGTTATTTAGGTTGGCAAACACTTCAAAATCATTTATTATTTGTAAATTTTGTTTCTTTTTAAGTAACCAGGTTTCAACAAAAATTAGGAAATGTGCGTCTTTAAAAATGGGATTATTTTTTATAAAATTAAAATTTTTTGGTTGACTTTGCACATTTTGATAAGGAATAATGTATTTGACATTAGAATCATTAAAATACTGAGTGTCATACCTAGATGTTATAAGTTTGTTTTCTTGCATATTTACCAGTTCTTTATAAGCGGCATCCTTTTCGGTTACCGGTTTGGGGGCCTTAAAGTTACCAATGATGTAGAGGCCACTAAGCTTTGTGGCCCGACTACAAGCAATATAGGTAAAGTCCAGTTCAGAGATCTATTAGAATCTTTGATGTGTCGCAGATGCCGCACTAACTAGTCCGTGGGTCTATGTCGTATTTATTGTCGCATGATATACATGTTTAAATGGCAAAATTTTATATTGTTTATCTATGAAATCATTTTAAATATACATAAAACCCCATGTTGTATACTATTTTTTATTTGTCTTTCGAAAATGTCCATTTTTAAAAAGAAAATAATATCACAAGAAAATAATATCAAAAAATTGACCGCGGACTAAAATCCAAGCATTTTATAAATCATTTTAAACACTTGCAGCACTCCCAGACTGTCACCTCTTTTTAGCTAGTCCATTAAACAAAGATAAAACACCTGCGATCTGGCGATTCCTACTTTAAGTTGTGCAAGTGATTGTGTATCTCTCTCTATCCCACTGATTTTGAGAATTACGGGGCCGTACGCAGATAAATTTTTGGACCGTTTTTGTATTATTTTCGTCGTGTTTTTAAAGAGATCTTTAAGGATGGGTCTATCGCCTTTAAAATAGTTGTTGGATGGGTCTATCACCTTTAATAGTTGGGGGGGGAGGGGGGAGTCATGTGAGGTTATTATTTGATCTGTTTTGCCGGTTTTGCTTTTTTAGTTTTTTACACGTTGATTAAAGTGGAGAACTTAGAATTTGGCCTGTATTCGTCTAAATTTTTTGCAGTTTTTAATGTGAGGAAGCGTGTTTTATTATTTGTGTTTGTGGATTTGTTTTAATATTATACTTAAAGACCTTAAAATGTTTCGACCCTGGGAAAATAGGCACGAAAATTTGGCAAATGAAGAGGACAGTGTTTGTGCCAAACAGCAAAAAACAGCGTTTTTAACAGGGGTTCCATATAGTACAATATGCTATTTTGTAAAAAGAGGGATTAAAGACAGAAAAAAAGGAAAGATGCAGGACAATCAAAGGGACTTGACATGGACATTGCCAAATTGCTAAGGGAAGTTGTGTATTCTAAATACAAAAACAACGAGGTTCCAACTATAGAGATGGTTAAGGACACCTTATCGGCAAGAGACAAACATTTCAACCTTGCGGAGATACCTAATAAAACTTGGATTTAAATTTAAGGTGGTTAAAAAAAGGGCTGCTGTAATGGAAAGTACTCGAATTGTCAGGTGGCGTTTCTTATTTGGAAAATATTAAAAAATTTCGGGAGAAAGAAAGATCCATATATTATTTAGATGAAACCTGGTATGATACACATGACATGGCAAAAAAGGGTTGGACTGATAGTTCTAACAAATGTGTCCTAAAAGATGTTCCACCGAACAGAGGATCTCGGATGATCATTATTCATAGTGGTTCAAAAGAGGGTTGGGTGAAAGATGAACTGAAACTGTGTGGCAAAAAAATAGAAGAGTGCAATGTGGACTATCATAGAAACATGCATGCAGGTATATTTGAAACCTGGTTTGAGAAAACATTAATTCCAAATTTAAAGGAAAACAGTGTCATCCCGTTTCATTATAAATTGGGATAATGATGAATCTGATGCAGAAATTGAAGATCTGTGGCTAAACTAGTTATTGTTGCATATGGTAAGAAAACCCTTTTTTTATTAATTAAACAAGTTACAATTTTTTTTACAGCTTTCTGCCTCTGTTTGTCCTTCAGCGATACAATAAAGACTACTTCTTCCTGCATTCTCTGGAAAAAAGTCAATTTTTTGCCATAGTAAGAAAACCCTTTTTCTATAAAACCAGTTTAATTTTTTTTTTACAGTTACTGCCATACTTGTTCTGTCTCAGAGAGGCAAGACTACTTCTTTCATAATTCACTGGAAGAAAAAAGCCTATTTTACATCTGAGTTGTAATTATTTAAAAAAAAATTTTAAATTTATTATTAATTTAATTTAAAAATTCTTTCTGCTACTCGTGTACACTTTTTAGATCTGTTTTAGTATCCAAATGCTTTATTGCGACTGTGCGAGATGAAGTTGGAATCTTAGCGGCAACAAAGAAACTGGTTCCTTCCTTAATGGAAGAAACTGCTAAAGAAAAAAAGGAAAAATTGAGTTTAGAAAATTGTATTAACTGTTTGGGCCAGATTCAAATGAGTAATTTTAAGATTTTGTATAAGAATTTTAGTTTTTAGTATAAGCATTTATTTTTGTTAATTTTCATCTAATCTCTCCTATTATGCACAATAACTATATGAGGCAAACAAATTAATAAATATTACTAAAGTGTTAAAATTATTAAAGTGTGTTTTTTTATAAGTAAAACTTGTATCTTTTACACACATAAGATATAGACAGCTAGATAATTTTTAATGTAAAAGTTTATTTTAAAAAATATACTTCCACTTTTCTGACTACATAATTACTTTTTATAAAAAGAAGTTGGTACTAAATATAGAGATGAGGGTTTTCATGAGTATATTATTATAATAATATATCATAATATGTATTAATTAAAAAAAAAACAATAATAAAGGACATTGAATGTGGTAGCCAAAATCCTCGTTAATAATAACCACCAAATAAAAATAAATCTAAATACCCAAAAAAAGGAAATTATAAAATTTGAAGATAAACCAAAACATTTTACCCTTGAGTGTCAAAAAGTAAATCTTTAATGCCTTAATCCACAGAATAAATGGGTCTAAGTAATTCGTACCACCTATTCTCTCATCACTTGTTATAAACATCCCACTGATGACGCTAAAAACTAAACTTATTAAATTAAAATTTTTGGTTAGACTCATTTTACGTGCTTAAATCTTATATTTAAATAAAATATTATCTTGCTATCAACTATCCTAAATTTCTAACTTAATAAAACTAAACCGAAAAATCCCCAATAATAAAGTTTTAAATACAAATAAATTTTAAGGCCGGACCTGTGCAACTTTTCACGCTTGAGTGACTGTGATTGAGGTCAGACGTCTAACAAAATAGTATGTGGCCGCATGTAGTCAAATTATAGGAATCAAATGTATAAATTCTTAAAAAAATGCTTCAAACATTTATTTATTTTATGAAATGATTAAATATCGCTTAGAATATTACTTTATGACTCTTTCCACATAAAATTTTGCGATTTAAACATGCATGTCATGTGACAATTTAAGCAACACCGGCACACGTACTATTCGCGGCACATCAAAGATTCTAATAGATTTCTGAACAGAACTATACTGGTTCTCCTCATGCGATTTCCAACGTGAACAGCCATCTGTTTGTAGGTGGCACCTTGACTCTTGTGGATTGTAATTTCTTCACTGATTACAAGAGGAAACTGAAGACGCTCAACGTGAACATTGCTGCCTTTTTGAACTTTAATAGCTCTTGCAGCTTTTTCTATGGGCGTCCGAGTGTATAACACACCCATAGACTTCTTAAGAGATTCGTTTCTCTTGCGGCATTCCTGGCCTGACTTGGAATCGAAGAACTCCATCCACACTCTGAATGGAATTTTATTTCGGTCATAGTCTATTTGACGTAGGATGCCTGTTGCACCATTGACTATTCCATCACTGGTGTCCACATTCATTGAAATCATATATTTGGCATCTACCTGCAATATTAAATTTAACATTAGGCCAAAACTCTCCCCCTTTTTTAAGCTTTTTGCGTGTTCCAGAAATAAATGTTTTGGTCGTTCTGAGCAACTCCCTTTGATTACGTCTCTGGCTTGACTTACGGCTCGCTCGGTTTTAAATGTAGACAGTTTCATTTCATTGAATGCATCTACTTCTGCATTGGTGGAAAATAAATGCATAGTGTCTTCAGGAATTTGGTCAATACTGTCGACTTCCCTGGACTTGATCAATTGCACATCTTCGTCGGTCATTTTACCAAACGCCATATTATTGAGGGCAACTGCAAAAGACTTATCTTCACTCTGTCTCATTATTTCTGAAAGATCAAAATATTTAAAATGATCCCACAGATACGTTCCGCATAATTCTTTATACGGATTTGTTTTTACTGGGCAAAAAATATACATATCCCTTACTGGGGGTAATTGACGATTATCGCCGCATAAAATTATTGACATATTTTCAAAGATGACGTCAGATTTAAAGATTTGCTGCAATATACTGTTAATATGGTCAATCTGGCGCCAACCATGGAATATTCATCTACAATAATTAATTTTAAGTCACACAAATTACAATAAATAGTATTAACGGTGTCATGGTGTAACGGAATTAGTTGTTTACCATACTGTGTAACGGGTAACGATAATGCCGCATGTAAGGTTATACCTCCGATATTAAATGCCGCTTTACCTGTAGGCGCACAAAGTAACACTTTTAAACTTTGAGGATTATTTCCCGGTATTGAGTTGAAATGGAGCAATAACGACTGGGTTATTGCCGTAATCAGGTGACTTTTGCCTGTACCTGCTGGACCACTAAGTGTGCAGTAGAAAGTTTCCCCTTCAATTAGACTATCTTGCACGACATTAAGGAACTGATACTGCTTGTGATTCAGTTTGCTTATGAGGGCTTCATACTCTGAATCGCTTATCTGATGAGGCGTTGGGAAAGCGATATGTTTTACTGGCGCTTCGTCGTCTTTCTTATCGATGATGTGATTGAATGGATCATAAATGGGGTTGTCTAGTCCATAAGGCATAAACTCATCATCGATTTCTCCACCGAATCCACCATCGTCTAATTGATTTGATCGGTCTTCGGCAAGTTTCAGTGCTTCGTCGATTACCTGTTCATCTAAGACATTGAACTTTTGTCGATTTGCAACAATCTCTTGGTATCGATCTTTGTATATGGTCTGTTGATCAATGTTCTCATTTTCAACTTCATCAACTTCATTTCTCCATAGGATGTATAACATTATTTGTTCCCTAAATATAATAGTTAAGAGGGTCTTGCTAAAGTCCATAACTACGGTAGGCTAAAATTTTAGCATGACCCCTTTTAACTAAAACGCCACTTCCATCTTTTAAGGGTAAACCATTAGCCTTTGTTTCTGCTTGTTTCTTAAAGAAATCATAATAGGCCGCAAACTCAGCCAAACATATGTTTTCCATCTCATCAGGCCGCTGTTCATAGTGTTCTATAAGACCATCACAATAAATATTGGGATCGTCATTGTCCATTTCTTTAAGTTGTGCTAATGGTTTCAACATTTTTGTCCTTTCCCTGATTGGATTTGTATGGATGTATACATAGGAGGTACAGGTGTCATGCATCGTAGTTGTAACACGCTGTAGGCGGCTTCCTGGGCACTTACTTGGCTCGCATTTAAGAAAGCTGCTGCAAGAGATTTAAGTTTGCCCTTAACATCTAAATTACCTTTTTTAATTTCTTCCATAGTCTTCATTAAAATATCAGATACACCTCTTTGGGACTTATTGATATAGTTGACTATGTAGATGCAACAACCATAAGGCTCAATAACTAATTGAATGTCCATGTTGCTCTTCATCATGGAGAACATTTCAGCATTAAAATTGTTAATAAATCCATCTTTTGGCAGCCTTTCTAAAAATAAAGTGGTTTTAAATATGTTGCGCTGTATAACATTAAGATACTCATCTTTAGACATACCAAGGTCAGCCAAAAAGTTTTCGAATGACAAATCTGGTTTATCTTTAAGCTTACGCATTATCATCAAAAACTTTTCAGACATGGCCTTACATTAATCCGCTTCCTTGGTTTTGTCAATTTTTATTGGCGTTAGAATTACCGATTTATCCATTGGAAGGTATGGGATACCATACCTGCAAACTTTGTGTCCCCGCACTTCTTTTTGACACGATTTAGAATAATGATGCGTATTAAACTGAATTATATCACGGACACTTTCTAAATCGCTATTACAGGTAATATACCTGTTCGCGAATTCGGCACACTCTTTGAAACTTTCTAGTGTTTCTTGGAATTTTGGAGCATTGGATAACCACAATAACCCGTGAACATGAGGGGACCCACGATGTTGAAATTCTATGCGGTAATAATGATGCTCTATGGGATTTTGTTTAAAGGGTCCATTTTGACTCTTCATATGCTTGAATAGCAGTTTGAACTGATAATCAAAGTATCTGGCACAAGTTATCGGATCTGTTATAATTAGGCGAGTTTTTTCTAAGTAGGACATACTCGCGGCCTCCTCTAGAGTAACATCTTTTTGATCAACAACTTGTGCTAATACCTTGATTAATTCGGGCCATGCTGTTTCGACTGCTGACACGGTAAAAAACAGTGTAGGGATTCCAAATTGACGAATCATACACAGTAATTTTGTCTTGTAATCCTCATTCCTCTTTTTTCTGAGACATGTTGCAATTGCACTGGATAATTGGATTAGTTGACGTTTTTTAAATGTATACAACAGATAGTCTGTCCTTGCAAATCGCCTGTCTTTGTGCTAGAGTTGTATTTTCGTCTGGTCAGAATAGGAGAATTTTGTAAGAAATTGGTTAGCATGTCCACAGAAAAGTGTAGGAAATGAGAGTTCATCGCTAAACTGGTCCAGCATCAAATGTATTGGCGTTTTACCTTCTACTGGGGCAAAACAGATATTTTCTAGGTTACATTTGTCAAGCAAAGTTTCTTGGCCCCCAGGATTTAAAGGCTCTTCTTCTTCATCTAAGAATTCATCTAAATTGTATATGTTGTTTTTTTCAATTGAAGATTCTGCTTGAATATTTTTATCGTCATTCTTAGATTCTAGGGGCACTTTCATTGTTTCGAAAAACGCATTATCGAACAATTCTGAAACTGTTTCAGGTTCCACGTCCACCACTTTTGAGCCTTCATTTAAGATCTGTTTAGAGAATTCACCTTGAGATCTTAAGTAGCCAAGTCTTATTATATTTTTTTCCCAATCATCTGATTACTTTATGCCTTCTTGTATGTAAAGAGGTTGTTGACACAAAAATTTTGCCGTTTTTCGAACAACTGCGGGCCGTATGGTTTCCAGGAGATAATCATTTTTATAATTCATTTTTCTCTTGAGCTTAACCTGAATAGTTTGTGTCTCCTCTACATTTCTAGGCAATAATTTAGTCGAAGTATCTATATTTATAGGGACACTGACTATTTGGCCAGTTATCTAACACTGTCATGCATATCCTACCTGTCGGATCTGCATGAAAGGTAACCTGGCTGATACCATCCTTTCTTCAAGGATAGTCAGATCTTTTAGCTCAACTGGTATAGGGTGGACAATATTATGATGGCCGCAACAGAACTTCGGCAATTGTCCTTTATAAATGTTTTGAGAGCAAGACTTGCAAAAGAAAACCCCATCATTGCAAATTTGTGTAGTGAATTGGTTTCCAAATTTGTTTTTTATCAATTGTAGATTTATTTTTTACATGAAGTGGGAAATCATAATCGCAAACAACAGCTGCAAACAATAGTGGGGCCTTCTCTTAATCCTAGTTCAAACTTGGTTGGATGATTGGTTGTAGTATCTTCCGGCATTTTGTCACTATTCTGAATTTCGACTGTATGGGATAACTTTTTAAAAGAATCAACAACTTTTTGTTTTTTATGTTTAACAGTTTCTGATGACAATACTTCATTGTTGTCAATAACCGTCAATGACTTTCGCTTATTAGACTCTATTACAACTTCATTGAATTTTACCTTACTTGTACTATCCTCTGGGATCTTGTTTATGGGCAACTTGTGTTGCACATGTACTTGCTTGCCAGTATTTTGTAAATTTTCGTCTTTGTTACCGCTTTCTGTATTTTCCAACTTTTTGGATAAATATATTTTTTTTCTGGATATTTTTCGTCTTAGCGGACTTTTTACCCATTTTGGGTATCTGAAAAATTTATTAAGCATACTTTAACGACAATCCTGGTTACATTTTATGACAATTTAACCAGTAATTTTAATAGAACATTCATTGGAAAGTTGCCCAGCAAGAAAACATTACAGAACAATCTATATTACTTATATAAAAACATGGTTATATGCATATGTTCTATAAGAATTTAAAGACATTCTTATTTTAGATTTTAGGCCCTATTTAGAATTGTTATATATAACTTATAGGAATTTACAATATTAGTGGATGGAAGTTTAAATGGCAAAAATATTATATTTAAATATAAAAGTAGTGCTATTGTTTATAAATTGGCTAAAATAAACCTTTAACTAATGTTAAATCGGAATTAAATTGCATTAAAATGCAATGAATTGAATGATAATAAAAATCTAGGTGAATGAAATAAATAACCCAGACTTCATAATTAATAATGAATAATTAATAATAATTTTTTAAATTCAAAACGATTATAAACAAAGTTTTTTGGACATAAATTCAATAACATCTTGAATACAAGTATAATTTATTAGAGCTCGGAAGGATGTGAATAATATTAAGGTGAAAATAAAAAAATATGATTAGGATTGTTGTTATTATTTTTATTTTAAATATTTGAATATGGTTTTTATTATATAAATGTATATCTTAGTTGTACTATAATTTCATTACAAAAAACCAAACAATAAAAAAATTAAGTTAATATTAGATGATTAATACAGATGAGTAATAAAGGCACTTAAAAATGTATATATTTAGATATGAAAAACTAAAAAGTGAGTCCCACTAAGTGATCATATAGTAGACATAAATTGGCAACTGAAAAATACTTTACATATTTAAAATAGACTCGCAATAAATAATTGGAGAACAAAATGCATTACTTGTAAAATAATCTGAGTTAGCTGCAAGAAGATAAAGAACAATTATAAGGTTTAATTTTTGCTTTAGAAAAAACTTAAGTTTCTGTAAAGAATAAGTACTTTTAAAAACACCACTTGACCGAAAAGAAAATATTTATATATACATTATTTTCGTTTCGTTCTTGTTATGTTTCAAGCAATAAATTTATTTACACTTTATGCATCTAAAAATTAATTTAAACCTCTGATTGGTATTGTACTTATAGAATGCATAGACTTATAGCATGCACACCCTTTTAATCTCTAGTCACAATTTTATGGAGAGAATGTATTTTAAAACTATTAAATGTTACAATAGAATAAACACTATAATAAACATTGGCCGCTTTGGATTGAGCGCAACATCTACACAGGGGGGAGAGAGGATATTTTGTTGATAAACATGCATAGTATACCATATTGCCAGTGATTACTCAATTTTAACATAAGAAAATGAAGTAATATAATAAATTATTATTATTAGCAGAAACTCCAAATAACTCCTCCAGTTAACCAAAACTATTTTGTACTATATTTACACTAAACACTAATAATAATTTGTTGGAACAAGACACTTTATCGCTATTCTTTCCCATTCTTATAACCCATCCCTATTAGCGGTGTGGAACTGTCAGCGGCCGCGTCGAAAGTCATCGAGTGACAGTGTGTCATCGCGGTCGGTGCTTCCCTGATGTATTGGTTTTTTTTGTTGACCGATCCGCGTTTATGTTATTGTAAAATACAGTCCATTTTTTATTGGTTATCAAAATTTATACGTAGTAAAGGATATGTTATAATTTATTGGTGGTTTAATTTGCCTTTACTAAAACTAAAAAATTACGTAATCAGGAATCTCCTGTACATAATTAATATTTTTAATTTGGATTCTTTAAATCACCAAATTTTCACACACGGCGGCAATGCTGTAAATTTTGCCCAGAAATATTCTCGCAATAAAGGTATTTGGCAACTGCGCTCGTTGTTTACTTTTGGATAGTGCACGTTTCGTACAGTATTAGTCACCGGTATGAAGGTTGAATGTGGCGGGGCGGAATAGTTTGCCACCCAAGATGGCCGATTGATTCTAATTTTTGATTTTGACGTACATCAAACATGACAATGGTGACATTTTTTAACTGTCGTATTTGACGACCGTTTATTTAAGTTTCTTTTGGATGGAAAACAAACCAAGCCTCATGGTTTTTTTCCAATGTAAAGTTTTTTAAGTAATTTTATAGCTTTTTTAGTTTTCTTAAGTAATGGGTTAATAAATTATTTCACAATCGTGCCAACATCCAATCATCGTGCAACTACATAGTGCAGGAGACAGGTAAATTTTAATTATGACATAGGTACCTAAGTGTTTTCTCATAATGTTAAGGTGCATTTTGGATGTATTATCATTTTCCAGGGTATAATTATAGATTCAATCCTATTTTGGACATATCAATGTCAGTATTCTCAATTTAAATTTTTTTTTACAATTCAGTTTTAATTCTTGGTCCTCCACGGGGAAAATGTCTAGTATTTCCTTTTCATTGTCTTCATCTAGATTAAAATATTCGTGCAAATATCCTTTATGCAGTAGTGTGTATATTAGTAATTGCCCAGAAAGTCACAGAAATCATAGATTCTTTAAATTTCCATTGAATTCATCCTTACAAAAATCTTGGAGGGAGATCTGTCATGTAAGTCCAACTAAAAGTGTCACCAATTATCGAGTTTGCTCCAATCACTTTTCTGGTTCTGATTTTAATAACCCGAATAATCCTGTGCGACTTAGATGGGATGCTGTACCACATAAGATTGAAATGCAAAGTGATCATAATTATTCAAAGGTCCCTAATGAAAAAAAAGTCCTATTTGCAGCACAGTCCCAAAGTGTGTCTCAAGATGTATTCATTGATGTTGCTCAGATTGACAGAGAACATCTTTACTCAGTTAGTAAAGAAGATCTAAGTTCATTTCAAGAGCAAAAATCCTTAAAAATCATGGTTCCAAATCTTACAGGTTCTAATTTACCAAACATCTCTTTAGACACTGTGAATCTGGATAATACTCCCATATCGTCCAGCTCTGATTTCTCCAGTTTGAAAACTAAGAGAGACCATAGTGACAAATACTCTTTTCTTCTTGAGAAAAAGAGGGGCATTCTTGCCAAGGCAGGACTGTCTAAGGATAATCTTACAAATGAGCAAGAAATTATGTATAATGTACATAAGTCTGTGATGTGTAAGTTATCTAAGCTTAAGTTTCTTCTCAAGAATGAAAGAGCTCATGTTGCATCTCTAAAATCGCTATATAATGATGGTAGGTTCCAGTTTATTGAGGAAAATATTAATGAGGTAACAAAGGACTTTATAAACTGCCAAATTTTAAATGCAAACCGTCCTCCTTCTGGTCGTAGATGGTCTTTTAAGGATAAAGCTTTTTCCCTCTTCATCTTTAAACGTAGTCCCAGACTGTACAAGTATTTAAGACATTTTTTTTCAATTACCATCACCTCGTACTCTTCAATCGATACTTTCTAATATTCCCTTTGAATGTGGACACATTAAGCCTATTCTTGAACATGTTAAGTTGCAGGCAGAGTCTATGAGTGACCTAGACCGCTGCTGTGCTCTCATGTTTGATGAAATTTCCTTAACTTCTGGGCTTTTTTATGAAAAATCTAAGCAAAGAATCTCTGGTTTTGAGGATTTGTGTGAGCTTGGCAGGACCCGTAATCCGGCAAATCATGCTTTGGTTTTTATGGTAAGGGGCCTAAGAAAACCTTACAAGATGCCTGTTTCTGGTTTTTTTACTAAAGACACTATTAAAAC
Source organism: Anthonomus grandis grandis (assembly GCF_022605725.1). Taxonomy (NCBI): domain Eukaryota; kingdom Metazoa; phylum Arthropoda; class Insecta; order Coleoptera; family Curculionidae; genus Anthonomus; species Anthonomus grandis. Next base: position 15,159 of record NW_026088516.1, read on the forward strand.
TGAGGCTTTAAAAAAACTTATATTATCTTGTATAAAAGATTTACAATTAATTGGTTTGAAAGTCTGCACAACCATTTGTGATCAGGGTAGCACAAATATTGCGGCCTTAAGGGAATAACTATAGAATATTCTGATGAAAGAGAAAGAAAGAAAGAAAATGTGCTATATTACGTAAGAATAATCTTGTGTACAAGCATCCTACAAGTAGTGATGTAAAAAACACGTTTTTTTTTAAATAAAAAAAAACCGTTAAAAAAAACCAATTAAAAACGCGTTTTTTTTGTTTTTTATTGTTTTTTATTAGCTTCCGTTAGTAATATGTAGAGGATTAATATTTTGAAATTGTTTATGGTTAAAAACGCCCATTCCAATATTATTTTGACAAAATATTAAAAAACTAGCAGTTTTACGTAGTTTTTAGCAAAAATTTAAAAATAAAACTTTTACTGCCTTACCAAAAGGGATGTCAATAAAATAAATAATAAAGGTTAAAACCGATTATTTTTTAACTCCGATTATAACTGGATATTTTTATACTTTGTTTATAACCGGGTATACGGTTATAGACCCGAGATATCACTATTTCCATTATAATCCATTCAAATCCGACCAATTAAAAAAAAATTGCTAAAAAAAATCGCATTCGCCTCTGTCTGAACGTAACCTTTGGCCATTTCCACCAAACAGATTTTAAGTTTATTTAAAAGTTAAGTATCGAATGCAATGTAAATTTTCTATCTTTAAGCTCGGCTTAGCTTAAGTCACACTTAACTTAAGTATACAATGTGCCTGATGGAAATGGCCATTAATCCACAACAAAAAAGAGCAGAAGAGAAAAAAAAAAGAAAAATCACCATATATATTACCAAGTAAACCATAGAGAAAATAATATTTTTTTTAAGAACCGGATATTTGCAATAACCGGTGTTTTACGTCAGTTATAACCGGATAGTTTTATTTCATAATAAAATAACCGGTTACTAAAAAACCGGTGTTTCACCAAAAAATGACATCCCTAGTGTAAAAACACAGTGGACGCCGATTTCCTGCTTACCGGCAGCCAGCGCCGATCGGCGCCTATAAGCTTCTATAATAAATAATGCTTTCAAGTTAGCAATAACGCAATAGAGACAGGCTCAGGCTTGTTGGCGCTGGTAGTCGGCGTCACCGGTTTTATCGGAATGATTATTTAGTTCTTTCTAGCCGGTTGTTCGTACAGGCAGACAGATACAGCTATGGATATAGAGATTTTAATAGCATCAGTGTATAAGAAATGCCCAATATGGGATAAGAAAAGTAAATTACACAGCAATAGAAATGTTGTTGACAAATGTTGGAAAGAAATTGCTGAAGAAATGAAAGAGGATGGTACGTATGAAAATATATATCTATTATTTCGTTTATTATAATATTATTGTTTTTATTTCTCTAAAAATATGAATAAATAGATTATTATTTATCGTATGACAGAGTGATGTTGGAAAAATATGTTACAAATATATCTCTAATCGTTTTGGCTTCATTTAATGCTCGTCCTGTTACTTGCCATCTATTGTGATCAGTAATATTTAACCTTACATCTGTCAAATGTCGTTCAAATCCTTCTCTGTCTATTATAGTGTTGTGAAGAATACATATACATTTAATTATATGATCTGCAGTAGCTATGTCAGTTTCAATGCACTTTAAAAGTAGTCTCCATTTAGCACTCACGATACCAAAGGCACATTCAATAGTTTTCCTTGCACGAGATAAACGTTTATTAAAGCACTCTTTCTCAAAATTTAAATCTGTTCCACCAAATGGTTTCAAAAGATAAGGAAGCAAGGGGTATGCTTCGTCACCTATTAGTACAAACGGTGCTTTTAAGGTAGTTTGAGGCAGATACGCTGGTTCTGGAATATCCAGTTGTTTATTCGATAGCAACTTATACAGTTCCGAAGATTGAAATGTACCACCATCACTTTGTTTGCCGTATCCACCGACATCTATAACTATAAATTTATAATTTGCATCTGCTACTCCTTGTAGGACCACAGAAAAATATTTTTTGTAATTAAAAAACATTGACCCTGAATTTCTAGGGCAAAGAATGCGTACATGTTTTCCATCAATACTGCCGATGCAATGTGGAAAATTCCAAATATTGTTAAAATCTTCAGATATCTTTTGAAAATCATCTTTCGTGGGCACAGGCATATGGACTGGTTGCAGTACTTTCCACAATGCAGCAACTGTTTCTGTTACAATTTTTCCCACAGTAGAAACTCCAACCCTAAATGAAAATGACAGCATTCTGAAAGATGAGCCTGTAGCAAGATACCTGCAAAAAACATATTTTATTAGAACGTGGTTTTGACGTTTTGATAAATGAATGAATGATTACAAATGGTCAGTGAGGGGTGTAAATTAAAATTATCCTGAAAGTATATTTTTAGAGATGGTAAAATCATAAGATAATGAAAGCAAACAATAAATTTGAAAAAATTATTGAATTTTGAATAATCAAGATATTTACAAATTTTTGATACTAATTATTTTTATTTCATACTTTTTAATGCATTTTGAATTTCGGCGTCGCGTCGGTGCAATTTTTTACTATGTAATTTTGTTTCAGAAAATAAACTGAGGAAAAAATGGAAGTATATCAGGGATCAATTTTCCGTAGAATTAGGAAAATTTCCTCCTCCACGTTCAGGTGATGCCGCAAATGATACTCCGACATCCAAGTGGCCATACTTCAAACTGCTCTTATTTTTGAAAGATACGGTAATGCCTAGAAAGTTGAAAGGAAATTTGCCACAAGTAAGTGGTCGTACTGAAAGCTTTGCAGAAAGTCAAACTGAAGCAGAAGAGTCGATTCAGTCATCGATGGAATTAGACGAGACCAGCTTTTGTTCCACTGAAGATGTTGTACCTCCTCAACGAAATGCTGGCGATGATATCGTAGAAAATACAAGGCAAGAAAAGAGGCCCAACAGAAATATTTAACGACTCATTATTAGAAATTGAGAAACAAAAAGTAGCATACCTAGAGTCAAAATCTAAGCGAGCAAATGAGAAAGAAAATGAACACCTCTTGTTTTTTAAAAGTCTTCTGCCTCATGTGAAAAAAATTCCTGAGTCACGCGTATTAGCTTTTCGATGCCGGGTTCAAGAGCTAGTTGAACAATTTTCATACCCGCTAAATAGGTTCGAATCTGTTCCATCTACGATCCTTGGTCCTTCAACTTCCAACTCATCTATTTCCAATCAATCACTGAATTACATCGATAGAAATCGTTTCACTGCAGAAGAAGAATGTACAAGTCTCATTTTATCAAACATGGAACAACCTGAAACGGTTTCTGGTACTTCCGAATGTCCCCCACCACTGTCCTTCTTTTTGAAATAAAAATTTAATCAACCATTTTAAGTCTTATTTTTGTTGAAACAAAACCAACATATGTAATTATTTGCTAGACGTTTTGTTAATAGTAAATGATTTGTTTGTTAGTAACCTACTTAAAATATATACTCGTAAATATTATAAAGATACTTACCTCAAGGTAATGACTAATCTTTCTTCTGGTAAAATGGGCTGACTGTGAAGGTTACACCAGTTTTTAGTTAGAAGATGTTTAACTTTTTCTAGAATATATTTGAAGGTTTCATGCTTCATTCTGGTGTACTGAAAAAAGCGGTCAGGGTCATCTGTCAACTTCTTGAACAAATGATGATATTCACCATAAAGTACCCTCTCACGATTTATAGAGTGAACACCAACTTTTTTCTAGTAATTATTTTAGTTACAAGGCTATCTAACGCAATAAATTCATCGTCAGATGAGCTAGATGCCATGTTGACGCGAAGGTTAACCTGGAACTGACAAAAGGCTGGTTTTTATTTGCTTTTTTCTCGTCGGCACTGTGTCCGCACTAAGTGCCGAAATTCGGAACCGATCGGCGCTGGTTTCCGGTAAGCAGGAAACCGGCTTTCACTGTGTTTTCGCCCCTACTTACCAATTATTTCTTTAACGTTAGCATCATTGCCTTGCCTTCGGGAAATCACCGAAATTTCGCTCGTCATTCGTCGTTCGTCTTCGTTGAAAATTAAAAACCGGGGGAATTACCGATCTGCTTTTGCAGGTGTTCTGGTTTTATTTTGTGATTTACCAGTCTTACTGCAAAATTGTTTGCGTTTCGTGCTTATTTAAGTAAGTCTGATTTAGTAAATAGGTTTACAATCAAAAGCATTTTTCCTGCGTCTTATGTTATTTAATTATTTGATACCTGCTGTATATTGACAAACATTAAATATTTACAATGTCTTCGAGTTCTTCGCGTGATTCCCGGGGAAGGAAAAATTGTAAAGTGTATTCCCTCTTTAAAATGATAAAAACTCAGAGCAAAACTCCTCAAGTAGAGTGCATGTTTTGTGCTCTTCAATTGTCTAAAAATGGGACACGTATGGTAGGGGACATTAAAAAGTGCCAAAAATGCCCAGAAGAAATTAAATTAAAATATGGACTGACTGACGGAAAGCAGCAAAAAATTGGACCATTATAAACAATACAAGAAAAAATCGAGGCAAAAGGTATGTATTAGTTACTTAGTATTAAAACTCTGAAAACTCAAGAAAGAATATAAATTATAATAAAGAAAATATACAGGGTGTCCCGAATTGCATGGACCAAACTTCACCAGCGTATTTCTGTGATTAAAACAACCCTAGTTTGCTATATAAACATATACTGGGACATGCTTAGTTTTTCAAATACAGGGTGTTAAACTTTTAAGAAAAAAAATGTTTTTTGGTCATAAGTTTTTTATTACACAAGATATTTATCTGAAATTTTGTGTACAGATCTAAAAAAATAAAATGACTTTTCCATTTTCCAATATAAAAGATTTTTTACTTTTTTATCAGTGGCGTCCGTATGGGATTTTTATAGATTGACCTTAAAAAAATTGTTCGCCACTGGTTTTATTTTTAACACAAAAATTATTATTAAATTCCTTACTTAATTTGAAGCAATTTTCACCTATATCTTCTTTTCGTACGATGCACGGTTTTCCAGTAAAAAAATAAAAACTATTTTAACAATATTTTTTGTAATGCATAGTTTAATTTTCCATTGTTAATTTGTGTAGTAAAACCTAAAAGAGGGTAATTAATAGTTAATTAAATTTAAAGTATTTTACAAAACTACGCTTTACTAGTAAAAGTTTTTAAAATTACTGCTTATTATACACTTATTTTTTTTCCTTAAAACTTGAACACCCTGTATTTCGAAAACTAAGCATTTCCCGATATATGTTTATATAGCAAACTAGGGTTGTTTTGACCACAGGAATACGCTGGTGAAGTTTGGTCCATGCAATTCGGGACACCCTGTATATTTCCAAATTTCCCTTTTCTTTATTGGACACACATTCCTAAACATATCTATATTTTACACGTTATTTTTTATTTTAAATAAATTTAAATTTTATCTGTAGGCAAACTGAAAACACTATCCAAAGATGTATCCACATTCCTGGATAAAATGACACCTCAACAAAAAGAAAAAGCCGATGAGCTGCTTAGTCGAGCAATCTATTCAAGCCAAGCGCCACTGGCTTTAGTAGAGAATGCACAGTGGCAGAAGTTTTTTAATTTCCTCAGACCAGCTTATCAAATACCTTCCCGCCACCTTGTATCAGGTCCACTCTTAGATAGTGAATACCTACGTGTTAAGGCTATGATTTCTGAAAACATTGGTAAGATTTAGTATTTATTTCACTTTTTACCATGCACCAAAAAACATAACATAACATAAAAAAAAATCAGTTAAATAAAATAATGAAATTTCATGTTTTTTTACGTTTTAAATTTTATCAACAAACTTTCTTAAAGGAATTTTTCTACCCTCGTAGTGGCAATTGGCATAGTGATAGCCAGATTTTAGGGGCGGCGGGGTGCTAAGTTTTTAGCCTTAAAGAACAAACCCAACCTATTGTTTCTAAAAAGTAATCTTAAGGTTATTACAATAGACAGGTTACCTAGTAACTTTCTAACAAATCAGTACATCCTTTTTAAACTATAGACTCAAAAATAAAAAATACCTAAAAAAGCGCTTGTCTCCACAATGTATACATTGTATACAAAAACAAAACTGTCTGAATCGAGAATCCTGTCAAATGACGGGTCAAGTTACCAGATAACCTGTCTATTATAATAACATGAAAGTAATGTGTGATTTCACCATTATTAAAATACACACAAAATAAGTAACAAATTACCCTACAGTATGGTAATTAGGTAAAAATGACAATTATTATTTCATTATTTTAAGCTGGAGCACATTCTGTTGGACTTATGGTGGATGGATGGTCCAATATCAGGAACGAATCTATATTAAACTTTGTCGTCACAACTCCAAAGCCATTTCTTTTTAAAATTATGCCAACGGGAACTGCACCTCACACCGCAGAATATATTTCAAAAACTCTTGGCACAGTAATACGAGAAATTGGTCCTCAAAAGGTGTTTGGCATAGTAACAGACAATGCAGCAAATATGAAGGCTGCTTGGGATTTGATAGAAAACGACTTTGATAATAAAATTTTTACATATGGATGCTTTACTCATTCCCTTAATTTAATATTTACCGATTTAAAAAATTTAACAAGTCTAAAATCGTTTACTGCAGAGAGTGTTGCCCTCACAAAGGCCATCCGACAAAGCCATATTTTATCAGCCTGGGTCAAGGAAAAACAACAGGAATTAAAAATAAGTTGCAGTCTTAAACTCCCAGTGCCTACCAGATGGGGATCATTAGTTCATTGTTTTAAATCCTTGCTTGCCAACAAACAAATAATAAAAATGTTGGCTATTGATGAAACAATTGAAAAGGCTGTAAGCAAACACTCATTCCTAAAAAAAAGTTCAGGGATATATTATGTTACTGGAACCAATTGCTGACACAATTACCTCTATAGAAGGTGACAAACCAACCATTTCAAAATGTCTGTATCTATTTAAAAAAATGGTTAGCACCTCACTGGAATCTCTGTCCAAAAGTCCATTATTAACCAAAGAGGAAGCAGATGTAAGAGCAATTTTTAAAAATAGAGAAAAGTTTGCTCTTTATAGTATTCACTATGTAGCTAACCTTTTAGATCCTAAATATTGTGGCAGCGAACTTACCTCGGATGAGAAGGTATTTATTTTAGGTTATAGTTATTTTAGACTTATATATATATATTTTTTTTACTGTAGACTGATGCAACAGAAGTTATTTATAAAGTGGCACAAAGCATGCTGAACATTGACGAAGCAGCAATCCTAGCCGACGTTGCCAATTATGTTTCGAGAGAAGGGCCTCTTAAAAAGGCCTTTCTCTGGAACAATGATACGATAGAAGCTATTAGCCCCACGGCCTGGTGGACTGGTCTATGCTCGAACACCACGCTTTCCAGATTGGCCATACGATTCTTAGAATTGCCAGCAACCTCGGCAGCGTGTGAAAGGTCATTCTCTTCCTACTCAGGAATACACACAAATAAAAGAAATAGGCTCACCAACAACAGAGCCTCAAAAATCGTATATGTAGCGCATAACCTAAAATTAATGAGTCAACTTGAGGAATCATCCAGTTCAGAGCCTACTGCTGGTTCTAGCTTAACAATCAATCCTGCAGTAGTTTCTGAACCAGAAGCAATGATCATATCCAGTTCTGAGGCAGAGTCGGATTCAGAAATAAATAATGAAGAGGGTGAACCTTCAGAGCTTGAAGATATGGATAGCGAATCCAGTGATGATTCATTTAAAGGCTTTGAATAAAAATAAATGTTTTTAATTAATAATAGGTTGTTTTTTTAAATAAATTATTTAAGAAACAAAGAAACTAAATAAGACTAACTTTGATATATAAATATTTGATATTATACCTACCTTTTATAATATTTTTGGCAATAAGTAAACAGTTCCGACATAAAAACCCAGATTTAAAAAAAAAAACAATTAAAACAAAAAAAACCGAAGGCTTCGTTTTTTTTACAATAAAAAACGTTTTTTTTTTTTAAAAAAACTGTTCTGTTTTTTTTTTTGGTTACATCACTACTTCTGCAGCAAGTTCTCGTATAAGGGTGTTACATGCACCCAATTTTGTTACAGGTTTAATCTCCAACAGATATATTAATTGATTTATTAATTTTTTTTACCAAAATAAAGTAAATCGCAACCATAGTTTCATAAAATAATTTATTTAAAAATCATACATAAATATACATACTACACAGATATGATACCGTTAAGATGGTCCCTCCTAACATACCCGATCTGAAACGCAAGGAAAACCATTATTGGATGAGGAAAGTAAATAATAATATGGGATATTGTTTCATTGTTTTGTTGATTGAATAGAGTTAAGAACTGCCATTGATTTTGCATTGATTTTACCTTGCAGGTCAATTTGGCCTATTTTAGATTTTAATGAATACTGAGCACATTAACTATTTGTTTATTCTGTTCAAATCATAAGGATCAATAGTGATAAGAATGTTAATGTCAATCTGGTCTGTCAGTTTTTGTAAATTATTGTTGCTAAACCATGGCCTCAAGTTATAGATTGCTCCATAGTTGCAAATTACTTAAACCAATGTTGGTACCAGATAGTACCCAGTAGTTAAACCCAGCATGTCAACACCTAGGTACTTGACAGATAAATGCATTCCTTAAAATTTGGAGGGAACTGACAATCCTATTTTTAATAGATTCATTCTTTATCTGGTTCTAGAGTATGACAGATAGTTTCGCTTAATGCGGATGTGAAAAGGTAGACCCTATCTTGGCCTAATTTTTTTTTTGTAGTTACTAGTATGTGCTAGGATAGCTTAATTGCTGATTTTCTAAGTAGGCCTAAGAGTTTATAGGGCTCCTTGTTTTTGTTGTGTTAAATAAACCCCAGAAAAGGCCACATTCCATCTTCGGTAAGTTAGCACATGTTACATGCCTAAGTCATTTTCCTATTTTTTTCATCTAATTAATTTCTTATTTGCATGCTTTTCGGTTTAACTCAAAAGAACATCAATGCATCCAACTTTTCAGAGAGCAATTTTATAAAATTTAACTTACTTACCCACACAAAAATGCCATAAAATTGACAGCCATGTCGAACCTCATGTGTGGTCCCCATTTTTAGGCCTTCCTGTACCTTCTGCTTATCCTCTGCTTCTGCTTTTGCTGCATTTTTATTGTTACTGCTTCCACCTCACTTGCTACTCCACGTGTTACCACATCAAGTCGCTTGGATCATCACCTCCGGAACCTGCATTCCTTCCAATCGGCTACACCTAATACCGATTGCCCTCCACTACCTGCTAGACATTCTGGAAGCATCCTAACTGCTCGATCTGCTGCTGCCTCTTTTGACCCAAACGTATAGCTGCCAACAAAGGAGCCCCATTCAGATCAGGTGGGCCCTGCTACCAGTCGGAGAAACTCAGAATTTCAGGTAGCCCCTTTTTCTTTTTGGCTTGGTTCTTCAGGTATTCATTTATCGGTTCGTCGCAATTTATAGATTATTTTTTTTTTTTGAATTAATATGTAGAAATGATCGCAGATTTTAAATTCAATTTAGTAAAATTGTTTATATAACCACCATCACTGATTTGATTTGAAATTGGGAACTGAGTATATACGTATATGCGAGGTATTGTCAGATGTACAATTGAATAAGTATTAAGTGCTAAATTTTACTTTATTTTCTTTCTCATAATTTTAAATTTCATAACTATAACTTAAGAGGGAGGTCTACCTGCGTAAAACGGGGTTAGCTCCTGTACCAAGACAAAAAAAGTTAGAAAGCTCAAATTTTGTATAGGGATTGTTTATTGGATTATCTAGACGGGATGCTATTTAAAATTTTGAAAATCAAAAAAAACAATGTTGAAAATTTGTATTTTTTATTAAAACAATGTAAAATTGACCATCCCCTGTTCCTTAAATCTAATAAAACATAACACACGAAATATATATGTTGTAAACATTTTTGGTTTCTTTTAAAACCTAACCCAAAAAATAATAATAATTTTGGCTAAAAATTGGGTCTCCATAGGATATTTAGGCAGATCTGGCAACACCGTTCTTGTTTCTTAGGACGCGCAATATTTGCCGGTCAGCTTTCATTGGTCGAAACGGTTTTGATAAACGGGTAGTGCTAAGTAGTCTTGATTTTATTCTAAGTGATATTCCCAATTATTATTTTCCTTTATTTTATTAGTGCATTGTGTTTTGTACTTTCGTGATTGTGTACTTTCGTCGTTGTTTAAAAATTTTCGTTATGGGTCGTAATAAACGAAACGTTGTGGATAAAAAACATTTAGGTTTAGCTACTTTTCGTAAAAGTAAAAAACGTATTTCAAAAAACGTCTGGTATAGTTTAGGTGAAGTGACTTGGTCAAGCTCCAAAATTGAGTATGTACAAAATACAATCAACATATTACATATACGCATTAAAATAAACTGCAAAATATATTACGATATTTAGTGATGGATTTCCGTATATATTTACGGTGGATTCGAGTCTTTCCAGCACAGCCTCCGGCGCGGCGGCCCGTTCAACAATCAATATTTGTCAGATAAAGATAGGCAAGTTCGGCGCGGATAACGTGAAACAGACGAAGATACGAGATTCTCTCGATGCTGCTGGGATTGAATTGTGGACGGGCCGGAAATAGGAAACACAGTCGCGCGCTCAAAAATAGGAAATGCAATTATTTTATACGTTTCATTATTTTTATTTTACAGTTTTCTTCAACTAAACAAATATAAGCAAAATATTAACTTTTATTGTGTTCCATTATTTATAAACGTAATTTTTTATTAGATATTATATATTATACGACGTGTTACAAATTCCTAGCTCACTATTGGGATCTCGGTAAATATAAGAGTTACGAAGATGGTTAAATTTAGGACGAAGTTGCCACATTTTTGAGCCTAAAAATGTGCCATTTGAAAATTTGTTTAAAAAATATTTAAATTTAAATTTCTTGTTGGGACGCTATTGGACCACCCCTTTTGTACGTGGAAATAATGTTGCGAAGAATCAACCATTTCTTAAGATGCCTGCCATAATATATAGGTCTGTATATGGTAATAACTAAAACAATTTTGAATTTTGTGAGTGTGTTAAAATTAGCATGGAAGACTTGGCTCAATGGAAAATCGGTTTCGCGTTTATATTATACTGTAGTTCTTGTTGTTATTCTATTTGTTATATACTGTTGATGTTTTCTTTTATTTACTTTCGTCTCAACTTTTGACAATAAAAATGACATTTTTGCGGCCTTTTAATACTAGTGAAAATGAATCGAATAGTTGTGGTAAATAGGTATTTTTAGGCATTTCATAATCTGTTAGTTTATGATCGCTTTACCGATCAAATTTTAAGAGAGCATCAATTTTTTAACACGTGTCATTTTTGACCTGAATATATTTTAAACCTGAATTATAATTTTTAAACATAATGTACGTTAAACAATATCATTAATATTTGCTTAACAAAAAAAATACAGTACTGTTTTTTTAAGATAAAAATTCAAGGTTAAATTAAATTTTTGACATTAAAATTAACGAGTCACTCATTTTGGGTATTATGTCACTTATATTAAATATCAATTTAGAAAATACTATCTCATACGCTCAAATATTGAAAAGAAGAAGAAAATAGACTTATTCACATATTTAAAATATATTTGAATTTAAATTTTTAACAAAACCTTTCGTTATATTTACTTTAATGTAAGTTCAATAAGTCTTAAATACAATAATTTAAATAGATATAATAGATACCGCGAATGAATCCAATTATAATTCATGCCAATGACGAATCCAGTTCTGCAGAGATGGATAGTGATGCTAAATAGATAAGCATTTTTGGACGTAAAAAAATGTGGGTGCAAAATTATGAATACATAGTTAACTTCACTTATATTTGATTTCGATAAGCCCAAAAATTTCATTTCAATGAAAATTCATTGTTCAGCGGAAATTTTTGGGCTTATCGGAACAAATATCAGCGGAGGCAAGTATAACAATATTCTATTGCAGCATTGCAGCACGGCCACGACATTATTTTATACCTATGTAACAACAAACCACCCAACTTTTTGACAATTTTTTTAATAATTAAAAAAAAACTGTGTATATTTCATTAAATCTAACCACGACTTTTGCGTGACTTGATAAATTTTTTTGTTGGTTGTAAAATAACTTTTAACTAAATTTTTACTATATATATTAAGCCAGAGAACAATACGTTATATGCACGCCAATGCCCTATAAAGAAACCGCCGCGTGCTAAACGTTTTTAGTTTTTATACTTGTCCAAGTAACTTCACCTAAACTATAAATATAATGCTTTTTTTTGTAATTAATAAGTGTACAAGGTGTCCCAGTATATGGTCTAGAGATGCTCGTAATAAGAGCGAAATATGTAACCGATTTTATTTATTATACAATTTTAAAGTTATTTGAGACCGGTGACTTTTATAGAGTTTCCGTGTTTTTGGTAGAGGGCGTTCGTCGCGTTAGTTTTTACTTTTTTAGAACATAATCGCACTTTTAGGTTTTTATAATATGTGAATGACTTAAATTTACTAGATTTTTAGCAATGCAATCCTAAATAAAATAAAATTAATACCTAAGATTATTTTTAAAAAAATATTACGACTTTTGTTAATTCTTATATCTGCCGTACTTTAAAAAGTATTTTTAACATATTTACAGATTTTACAATTTTTACATTTAGATTATTCATTATAGGACTATCATAAACAATTGATTTCAAATATCCCCAAATACAGAAGTCCATGGGGTTTAGGTCTGGACCACGCGCAGGCCAAAGCAAAGGTCCTCCACGGCCAATCCAACGTTCGGGATATTATTCGTCAAGATAATTGCGTACCTGTCGAGAAAAATGCGCGCACATATATCTTACATAAAATACATGTTCTGCTTAACATTTAATGGTTTATCTCTAAGTACGAGTCTCCGTTCAAATTATTAAAATTAAATGCCCATTTGTAATTTCAAAAATTAGTACTGAAAAGGGAATTAGAGAAAAAAACTTACATTTGCTATCATTGAAAATGGTTCCTTACATCTAAAAAGGAACCACAACTCTTACTATCAAATCCAGGGACAGTTGCAAGTTACAAAAAGAAAATTCTGTTTCTTTGTAGTATAAAGCCCTCTTGGATTAATTGTATAGAAGGTAAATCATTGTATTAATAAGTTCTCATTCAACCGATAATCCGTAATTTTAACAGTATTAAAATTTAACTTTCGTTGAGGACATTTCAAAAAAAATGTTATAAGATCAATAATATTGCGATAAAGGTATAATTTTAACTCTTACTTTAACTACATACTACATAATGTATTTCTTTTTTGAAAAATGTATTATGATTTTTAAAATATGAAACATCACCATTATTCATTATAGCTATGCCTTATAATTTTTAATAGTCGTTTTTCTTGAAGATTCCTCGTAATGAAGCATTTTGGAGAGTTAAAATGTTGCCCAAACTAAAATATTTTTATGAACATTACCTTTTACCGGAAGTTGATCCACTTTATCCAAAAGGAATACCACTTAGAGACAAAGCAGAAGAATCAAACATATTATTATAATACAATATAATCATTAGGTTTGTTCTAGCACAATATTTGGAATGGTTTGAAACTAGTTTAGTATATCCCAGTTGCGCGTGATTAGCCTGAAACCTCGTTGCAAACGGTTCCATTACGTAATGCCTCACACATTCACCCATAGGGAGTATTATTCGTGTATGGTTTCTGTAATGGTAGCGGATTACGTGCTGTTGATGAATACCGACGTGGTTTTCCAAATCGAAGAAATCCTAATCGAAAAGTTTTTCAGACAGTTTTTGCAAACGCTCAGGAAACAGGAATGTTTCCAAGCATAAGAATTAATTCTGAACGAGAGGCGGACTAAATGTAGAAAATAAGAAAATGTTCTGGATATGGCTGAAGAGAACCCGAGTGTTAGTACGAGGCGGATTACAAAAGAACTTCGATTAGCATCACATGTAGACGTTTGGAAGACACTTAGGAAAAACGGTTTTAAGCCTATCCATATTCAACCGGTTCAACATCTTCAAGAAGGTGATTTTGGCTTAGGGGTTCCATTTTGTGAATGGATCCCACAAAATCGAGACCTACATAATTACATTTTATTTAGCGATGAAGCTTATTTTACCCGCAATGGAATTAATAACCGACACAATGAACATCGGTGGTCAGATGAAAATCCTCATGCCACGTTTGAACAAAACGGCCACCAATCTTACAAATAAACTTCAGAACCGATTATTTCTGAAACGGTCGAGAATCGGATTAGAACATATGAGTTAATTTATCTTATTTTGACCTTCTGAACATGTTCCCAAAATATTTCCTTTTCCTCCCGAAACACCCTGTATGTACATATGTAAGACTTTATAACATAAAAAGTAGTTAATAAACCTAACAAGAAGTAAGACCAGTTGACTTGCGTCCCTGGTAATAGAGATTCGATATATCAGGGAGAAGGGAACGGTGGAGTGGGTAATTATGGCAGCCAGTGTTGCTACTTTCAGCGAAAACTGCACCGGCCACGAAACTACTGTCGCGCTTCGAAACCGATTTTGTCACGTGGTGGACCGCACTCTTAAGTATTAGAGCATTACTGTCTTTGTATTTATTTTTTTTTGAATTGAGGTTATAGATTAAATTATTTGTCAATTATGACATTGATTTATCTTTCAATACTAAAGCTGGGTTTAACGATATAAAGCTGCGTTTTCTTTGCGTGCCCTAATAAAGGCTAATAATCATAACCCTGGAACCCACATTTAGGCATTGTGCGAGAAACAGTGCAATAAATTTGGCGCCTAACGTGTCAGTTCATGCTTTACCAATTTTTTTTTTCTAATAACTTTTGATTATATTAAACATTAGCAGTTAATTTTGATTAGTTGTTTTAGAAGGTTAACTTTACCATTCTTATTTTTTTTTGACGTTTTCATCAGTTCAGTGTTTCTTCTCGTTTTAAAAAAAGAAAGAGAATTATCAAATTTTATTTAGGTTGGTGACCAATTACCAAAAACCAAGGAAATATCTTCAGGTGTTGTAGGGAAGGATAAATGATTCAAGTGTTATAGGATTACAGGGTGGTATGAAGGTGAAAAAAGAAAGGGAAAGGAAAAAGAAAGAAAAGGGAAGAAAAGGAAAAACATTTTTTTTTAATTCTTGAATAGAGGTATTGTCGAGAAGAAGTAGTACTTTATAAAGTATCATAGAGATATATATTTTCTTTTTCATTTTCTTTTATTATAGTTTGATTTGCTTTAGATAAATTGTTGGAACTTTGATTATGTAATTTTTTTAATGCGAACATCTATTTGTTGAAGTAATTATGAGTGATTAACATAATCGAAAAGTTTTTAAATATTTTGTTTTTTTTTTAATATTTTTTTTCTTTGATTTTTTTTTAAATCTGTTCATGCGCAGTACTGTAGTAAGTGTGTATAATAAGCTTATTTACTGGTATTACCTTTGATTGATTTTTAAGACTTCTTTTGGTTTTTTTTTTTTTTTTTTTTTTTTAATTAATTTATTTATTTTTTTTGAAGTACCTGACTATTCTTACTTCTTATTAGTAGGTCTGAATGATAAATATAACTATAGTCTTAACTGCTCTTATACGTAGTGTATTTGCTGTTGGACTTTGATTCCTTTTTTTTTTTAAATTTTTTTTTCTTAGGAAAGGGTGGGGGTGTCCTTTGGATACTTAATCATATTTTCCTTTTAATTTTTTTTTTAGATTATTTATTCAATTAACGTTATTAAATTATATATAATATATCTATAAATATATATATATTTTTTTGTCCCTCTATTTTGACATTTGAAATGGATGTTAATTATCTAGGTGGTGAGGAACTAAAATATGAGTTACACATTCGAGGTCTCCCATTAACCGGTTCTTTCGCTCAAAAACGGACCAGTCTTCGTGAGTCCTTGCGGTTGGAACGGGAGAAACACATTGATCCTCCTAGTTCCACTGCCTTCGACACGGATAGTGAGCTTTGCCTTTGTCGTAGTAAATTAATATCTATTGAACGGGATATTAAGACTCTCGGAAAGGATTATTGTGATGGAGAATCCAAACGGATTAATACCCTCTTGTTGCATTTGTACCAGCGTATCAATCGAGTCCATGCTGTGTCAGAAGTAGAGTCGGTTTTAAAAAATGAGATTGTAAGTTCATGCACTAAACTTTTTGGTGATCTTAATCTTGCTTCTCAAGGTATCATGCCTTCTTGCTCTTATGCCAACAAACCACCAGCCATTACCCTAACAGGAGCCACTCCATCTCACGAATCCCATGAATCCTTAAATACAGGAGACAACTTAGTAGTTTCAAATGACTTAATTGTTTTGAGTGATGAGGAATCTACACCTGTTGAAGAACTTGAAGCGGAACGTGTTAATTCCAATGTTGCTGCCGTATCGACTTCACAATGCGAGGTTGCAGAGCAGTCGAACAATTTGAATAATTTCCAGTCTGGTACTTCTACGTCCTTTGCACATTCAGCTATTAATAGGGAGTTGCCTCAGATTGAATCTCATAGCGATGCAGTACCCTATGGGACTACTTCCAATCCGTCTTTGACACAACAGTCTAGACTTCCACTCCAGGATTTATTGGAGCTTGCTCAAAGCAGTTGTCCTTATTTTAATCCTCAGCAGAGAACGTCAAGTACATCTGAGTCAAGACCTTCCTATGGTCGTTTCATGGAGCGCGACGGATCCAGAGTCTTTCAGTCTTCCGGAAATGAACTTAATGCAAAGTCCTCAATATCTTCGAATCCTATATCACAACCTCCTGTAAGTCAAATTAACTGTTATCCAGTGAGTTCAGCAAATGAGTCTCAATCAATGAGTCGTCAATCACAGGTTCGTTTTGGACCCCCCGTGGTTCATGCATCTCCTCCAGCAAACTCCACTGCTCATGGAGACAACTTGTCCCAGTCCATACCAATCAACGACTTAGTTCGTCATTTGGAAGAAGTAAATTTTTCTCCGACGGACACATCGAATCGAACTTACGGGCGTGAGCCGAGACAACTATCGCATCCCTCATACCATACACATGATGTGTTTCGATGGAATATTAAGTTTAATGGACAGACTAGTGTTAACGACTTTCTAGAGAGAGTTGAGGAAATACGTTTATCTCGAGGTGTACTTAAGGAGCAGTTACTCCGGTCTGCACCAGAGTTGTTTACTGGCGATGCCCTTCTTTGGTATCGTACCAATAAATTTGCCAGTTGGGATGATTTAGTAACTAAATTGAAAGATTCCTTTCGGCCTTATGACTATGAATATGGTTTGTGGGATGAAATACGTAGGCGCACCCAAGGATCACAAGAACGCGTCCTTACGTTTATTGTCGCAATGGAGAGTCTGTTTCGAAAACTTTCAGAAAGTCCCTCCGAATCAGTCAAACTTAACCTTATTCGTCGAAATTTACTTCCTTATATTCAAAGTAGGCTTGCTACCCATGAAATCCATGATCTTCACGAGTTGACTAGGTTAAGTCGAGCAATTGAAGAGACCGAAGCCAGAGTGCAGAGATTTGTCCCACCCCCCACAAACATTAGACAGCTATTAGAACCTGAACTTGCCTACAGAAAACCCAGTCATCACGTAGCGTCAATTGAGTCTTATTCAGAGCCTAGTGATGTTAAGCCGATTATTCCTAATAATCATTCGGCTTATTCAACTTCTATAGATGCAGTTTCTTCTGTTGTAACCTGCTGGAATTGCGGTGACAGCGGACATCGTTTTCGTAAATGTTCTAAGCCCAAAACGTTCTTTTGTTTCCGATGCGGAAAGAGAGACGTTAGTGCAAAGACTTGTCCAACATGCTCAAAAAACGAGGCATCGGCAAGAGCATAGGCCGTCCCTCTTGCCTATCTTTTGAATCGCAATCGGCTATTAGTCTATCCAAGCATGTTCGTACTTCCGCCGTCCTTGATTTCGTCTTGGCACATGCCAAAGGTGATGAGCGTCCTTATCTGCACATAGACATTTTTGGAAAATCACTATTAGGTTTACTTGATAGTGGAGCATCTCGAACTATTATTGGTTCTGCCGGATGGTCTGTTTTGTCTACTTATTGCACCCTTAAACAATCTGGGGCCACTGAGTGCACTGTAGCCAATGGACAACAATGTTCAATAAAAGGAATTGTGACCTTACCTATGAGGCTTCGCACTCGCGTAGTCCTTATGGATGTTTTGGTTGTTCCCTCCCTACCCCGTTCCTTGATCTTAGGTATTGATTTTTGGACTCGTATGGGGATCATACCTGACCTTAACACTGGGGAATGGCATTTCAAAGATGTTGCTCCATACTACTGTCACGAAACTGCCGCAATTCAATCCGTTGATACTCTGACTCCAACACAAAAAGAAACTCTCGACCGACTTATCGAGGATGTCTTTTCCAACATGAGTTCAACATTGGGTTGTACTAATTTGGTCAAGCTAGAAATCAGGACAAATTCAGCACCTATCAAACAGCGCTATTATCCTCTTTCCCGTGCCCTTCAAAAGGATGTCAATACTGAATTGGAACAAATGATTGCCAATGGTATTGTAGAACCATCTATTTCACCCTGGTCATCTCCAATAGTAATGGTTAAGAAAAAAACTGGCGAATGGCGTTTTTGTGTCGATTATCGCGCTTTAAATCGTGTGACCATCAAAGACAGTTATCCCATACCTTTTGTTTCTGCCACTTTAGATAAATTAAGAGATGCCAAGTTCCTTAGTACGTTGGATATTAAGTCCGCGTATTGGCAAATACCTATTGCACCAGAATCTCGCCCTCTTACTGCATTTACAGTCCCTACTAGAGGACTTTTCCAATTTACCCGTATGCCCTTTGGGTTGACTAATGCCCCTGCAGTGTGGCAAAGACTGATCGATTCTGTTATTGGTGTTGACTTAGAGCCATACGTCTTCGTCTATCTTGACGACGTAATCATTTCCACCCCGTCGTTCGAGGAACATATTCGTGTTTTACGTGAGGTCATACAGAGGATCGTTAAGGCAGGTCTAACTCTTAACAGAAAGAAGTGTACCTTTTGTAAACCCGAGTTAAAATATTTGGGGTACATTGTTAATTCTTCCGGTCTACTAGTGGACCCCGATAAGATTGAGGCTATTCTGCGTATACCAACCCCCAAGACTGTTACTGATATTAGAAGAATTGTTGGACTCGCATCTTGGTATCGGAGGTTTGTCCCTAATTTTTCCACGATAGTATCTCCCTTGACCTCATTGACCATGAAGAACGTAAAGTTTGTATGGAGTCCTGAATGTGAAAATGCTTTTAATACTATTAAAGAGAAACTGGTCAGCGCACCGGTTTTATCATGTCCAGATTTTGATCTTCCTTTTATTATCCAATGTGACGCTTCCGATTTTGGACTTGGAGCTGTCCTTTATCAGGTTCAAGGTGACGAAGAGCACGCTATTTGTTTCCTAAGTAGGTCTCTTACCAAAAACGAGCGTCGGTATAGCACAACAGAAAAGGAATGTTTGGCTGTCATTTTCGCCATCGAAAAACTCAGACCATATGTGGAAGGTAGCCATTTTACAGTGGTAACTGACCACTATAGTCTGAAGTGGCTTAATTCAATCAAAGATCCTGTTGGTCGCATTGCTCGATGGGCTGTAAGGCTACAACAGTACGATTTTGACATAGTTCATCGCAAGGGTAAAGACAACATCGTCCCCGATGCATTATCTCGTTCGGTACCAGTGATAGATGAGGTAGCACCTCTGAATGACATGTCAACGAACGATTCTTCTTTCCTGATCGACAAGTGGTATTCCCGCATGCTAAAACGCGTTAAAGAGCAACCATCTAAGTACCCACTATGGTGGATTTCTAATAATAAGCTCTATAAGCGCACTAAGTCAAAATACCCCGCTTTAGATAATCCTGACGATGCTTGGTTGCAGATTGTACCACGAAATCAACGATCTGATGTCATAAAGGCACATCACGATCCTCCCACCTGTGGTCATCTTGGAGTGTTTAAGACTCTTTCCCGTATTTCACAGAAATATTACTGGCCAAATATGAAGTGTGACGTAGCTAGGTATATTGCCCGATGTCACACTTGCTTAAGGACTAAACCTCTTCAAAAAGTCTCTTCTGGCCACCTTCTTAGTCCACAACCAACCTTGACTAGACCTTGGCAAATCCTCAGTGTAGACCTTGTGGGTCCCTTGCCTCGTTCTCGTTCTGGATATTCCTTCGTATTGTCAGTATATGATTTGTTCAGTAAGTATCCTCTCTTCTTTCCTTTACGAGTGGCTACCGCCAGCAGTATATTAAAATGGCTCGAGGACCATGTACTTTTGGTTTACGGAATCCCTGATAGAATCATTGCCGACAATGGACCTCAGTTTCGTAGTGGGGCTTTCCAAAATAAAATGCAAGAGTATGGTATCCAAATACGTTATACTGCTAATTACCACCCGCAGGCTAACCCTGTAGAGCGTGTCCACCGTGTTCTAAAAACCATCATCTCAAGCTATGTTGATGAGGATCATAGGACGTGGGATCTAATTTTGGCTAAGGCAGGTTGTGCAATCCGATCAGCAAGACACGAAGTTACGGGTCTAACCCCAAACTTTGTAATTTTTGGTAGAGAACTTCGATTTCTGTGTCCCACCCCGACTTTAATTTCTCCATCTAACCCTAATGATTCCGATCCAACTTTGCGATCGAAAACATTGGAAAAGGTATTTGTCGATGTTCAGAAAAGACTGAAGAGGGCTTGCGAGCAACGTAGTAGGCGTTATAACTTACGGCATCGCGATGAGCGTTTTCAACTTGGTCAGGAGGTATGGCAGAGAAATTATGTTATCTCTAATGCTGCCAAAAACTTTACTTCAAAGTTCGCGCCTAAATATCTTGGGCCCTACAAGATCAGCAAAATTCTCTCTCCATGGTCCTACGAAGTTTCGGACTTGACAGGCCGTTGTCGTGGAGTTTGGCATGCTAAAGATTTAAAGGCACATCCACCTGATAATAACGTTCAAGAGCAAATCTAATGTTAGTATCTAAGTTATAAGTCAGCGTAAATTAATTATTATAATAGATTCGTTTCTTTGTAGTTATTTTGAGGGTTCTTATAATGTTGTATTATATTAAGTATTTTCAAGTTAGGATTTCTTTTATTAGTTATTTAGTTAGATTAGTTTTTCTTTATTAGGGATTGAATTTCCATTGCAAGTTTCAGGTAAACTTCCTTTTCAGGAAGGAGGGGTGTGTTACAGGTTTAATCTCCAACAGATATATTAATTGATTTATTAATTTTTTTTACCAAGATAAAGTAAATCGCAACCATAGTTTCATAAAATAATTTATTTAAAAATCATACATAAATATACATACTACACAGATATGATACCGTTAAGATGGTCCCTCCTAACATACCCGATCTGAAACGCAAGGAAAACCATTATTGGATGAGGAAAGTAAATAATAATATGGGATATTGTTTCATTGTTTTGTTGATTGAATAGAATTAAGAACTGCCATTGATTTTGCATTGATTTTACCTTGCAGGTCAATTTGGCCTATTTTAGATTTTAATGAATACTGAGCACATTAACTATTTGTTTATTCTGTTCAAATCATAAGGATCAATAGTGATAAGAATGTTAATGTCAATCTGGTCTGTCAGTTTTTGTAAATTATTGTTGCTAAACCATGGCCTCAAGTTATAGATTGCTCCATAGTTGCAAATTACTTAAACCAATGTTGGTACCAGATAGTACCCAGTAGTTAAACCCAGCATGTCAACACCTAGGTACTTGACAGATAAATGCATTCCTTAAAATTTGGAGGGAACTGACAATCCTATTTTTAATAGATTCATTCTTTATCTGGTTCTAGAGTATGACAGATAGTTTCGCTTAATGCGGATGTGAAAAGGTAGACCCTATCTTGGCCTAATTTTTTTTTTGTAGTTACTAGTATGTGCTAGGATAGCTTAATTGCTGATTTTCTAAGTAGGCCTAAGAGTTTATAGGGCTCCTTGTTTTTGTTGTGTTAAATAAACCCCAGAAAAGGCCACATTCCATCTTCGGTAAGTTAGCACATGTTACATGCCTAAGTCATTTTCCTATTTTTTTCATCTAATTAATTTCTTATTTGCATGCTTTTCGGTTTAACTCAAAAGAACATCAATGCATCCAACTTTTCAGAGAGCAATTTTATAAAATTTAACTTACTTACCCACACAAAAATGCCATAAAATTGACAGCCATGTCGAACCTCATGTGTGGTCCCCATTTTTAGGCCTTCCTGTACCTTCTGCTTATCCTCTGCTTCTGCTTTTGCTGCATTTTTATTGTTACTGCTTCCACCTCACTTGCTACTCCACGTGTTACCACATCAAGTCGCTTGGATCATCACCTCCGGAACCTGCATTCCTTCCAATCGGCTACACCTAATACCGATTGCCCTCCACTACCTGCTAGACATTCTGGAAGCATCCTAACTGCTCGATCTGCTGCTGCCTCTTTTGACCCAAACGTATAGCTGCCAACAAAGGAGCCCCATTCAGATCAGGTGGGCCCTGCTACCAGTCGCTACAGAAACTCAGAATTTCAGGTAGCCCCTTTTTCTTTTTGGCTTGGTTCTTCAGGTATTCATTTATCGGTTCGTCGCAATTTATAGATTATTTTTTTTTTGAATTAATATGTAGAAATGATCGCAGATTTTAAATTCAATTTAGTAAAATTGTTTATATAACCACCATCACTGATTTGATTTGAAATTGGGAACTGAGTATATACGTATATGCGAGGTATTGTCAGATGTACAATTGAATAAGTATTAAGTGCTAAATTTTACTTTATTTTCTTTCTCATAATTTTAAATTTCATAACTATAACTTAAGTATTAGAGCATTACTGTCTTTGTATTTATTTTTTTTTTAATTGAGGTTATAGATTAAATTATTTGTCAATTATGACATTGATTTATCTTTCAATACTAAAGCTGGGTTTAACGATATAAAGCTGCGTTTTCTTTGCGTGCCCTAATAAAGGCTAATAATCATAACCCTGGAACCCACATTTAGGCATTGTGCGAGAAACAGTGCAATAATTTATTTCTTCGCAGTCTCCATTGTCTTAAGCAGATTTTTTTTTCACTTTTCCTTTTTTTTCTTTATTTTCACTTATAATTAAACTCGTGCAGCTGCCGCAATCACTTCAGTCGACGCCATTTTTAGTTTAATGCAAAAGTCAAGACATTGAATACATGAAAACACTCACAAAAAATGTCATATTGTCATGACTTTAACTGTCATGACATTATTATGTCGCATGAAAACGAGCCTTTAATATCGGAGGTATAACCTTACATGCGGCATTATCATTACCCGTTAGTCAGTATGGTGAACAACTAATTCCGTTACACCATGACACCGTTAATACTATTTATTGTAATTTGTGTGACTTAAAATTAATTATTGTTGATGAATATTCCATGGTTGGCGCCAGATTGTTTGACCATATTAACAGTAGATTGCAGCAAATCTTTAAGTCTGACGCCATCTTTGGAAATATTTCAATAATTTTATCCGGTGATAATCGTCAATTACCACCCAGTAAGGGATATGTATATTTTTTGCCCAGTAAAAACAAATCCGTATAAAGATTTATGCGGAACGCATCTGTGGGATCATTTTAAATATTTTGAACTTTCAGAAATAATGAGACAGAGTGAAGATAAGTCTTTTGCAGTTGCCCTTAATAATATGGCGTTTTGTAAAATGACCGACGAAGATGTGCAATTGATTAAGTCCAGGGAAGTCGACAATATTGACCAAATTCCTGAAGACACTATGCATTTATTTTCCACCAATGCAGAAGTAGAGGCATTCAATGAAATGAAACTGTCTACATTTAAAACTGAGCGAGCCGTAAGTCAAGCCATAGACGTAATCAAAAGGAGTTGCTCAGAACGACTAAAACATTTATTTCGGGAACACGCAAAAAGCTTAAAAAAGGGGGAGAGTTTTGGCCTAATGTTAAATTTAATATTGCAGGTAGATGCCAAATATTTCAAAGAATGTGGACACGAGTGATGGAATAGTCAATGGTGCAACAGGCATCCTACGTCAAATAGACTATGACCGAAATAAAATTCCATTCAGAGTGTGGATGGAGTTCTTCGATTCCAAGTCAGGCCAGGAATGCCGCAAGAGAAACGAATCCCTTAAGAAGTCTATGGGTGTGTTATACACTTGGACGCCCATAGAAAAAGCTGCAAGAGCTATTAAAGTTCAAAAAGGCAGCAATGTTCACGTTGAGCGTCTTCAGTTTCCTCTTGTAATCAGTGAAGGAATTACAATCCACAAGAGTCAAGGTGCCACCTACAAACAAGTGGCTGTTCACGTTGGAAATCGCATGACAAGAACCAGTACCTGTTGCGTGCAGTCGGGCTACAAAACTTAGTGGCCTCTACATCATTGGTAACTTTAAGGCCCCCAAACCGGTAACCGAAAAGGATGCCGCTTATAAAGAACTGGTAAATATGCAAGAAAACAAACTTATAACATCCAGGTATGACACTCAGTATCTTAATGATTCTAATGTCAAATACATTATTGCTTATTAATTATAAAAATAATATTATAAAAAATTTTAATTTTATAAAAAATAATCCCATTTTTAAAGACGCACATTTCCTAGTTTTTGTTGAAACCTGGTTACTTAAAAAGAAACAAAATTTAAAAATAAATGATTTGAAGTGTTTGCCAACCTGAATAACGATCAAACTGTAAGTAAACCCTTTGGCATAATTTGTTTCAAGAAAAAAATGTATCAGCAAAAATAAAGTCAGTGAAAAAATACACCAAAGATTTCTGTGGTACAGTGTTTTAAGCAATCACATTGTACTTTTTTTGTTTTGGTAAAAATAGTGAAAAATGACCGGTAGGGCTATGGATGGAGATCCCTCAAGTTTTTGCGTAAAATGCAAACAACAGTTTGAGGATATAAAAAATATTATCCAATGTACGGGGTGGGGTGTAAAAAGTACTACCATGGAAAGTGTGGAAATGTTGATATGCGCGGCTTTCACATGAAAAAGGCCACTTGGAAATGTGAAGGAGGGTCAAGTGAGGGAAGTAGCAAAAGTGAGCGTACAAGAAAAAGAAGCCGTGTTGACGATATTCTGGATCAGGATTTTGCCAGTGAAATCAGCAATACCTTGAAGTTTTTGGTGGCAAAGACCAAGGAGCTTACCGAAAAAGTAGACATGTTACTAGTGGAAAATAAAAGCCTTAAGGATGAAATTACATCATTAAAGGGGATCAAAGTACCAACACCTGTTTTAACTAATGGGAAGCCAGGTACATCGAATGCCAGTGCCTTAAAAAGCAGCAAGGTTTTGGTTGTAAAACAAAAAGAGGCCGAAAAAATGTAAATCAAGTGAAGGAGGACATTAGAAGCAAGGTGAACCCAACGGATATAGGGGCGGGATTGTCATTAGGAAAAGCCACCAAAAACGGTGGAATTATAGTCAATTGTAGTAACGAAAAGGACCTTACCAGTGTTAGGACTGAAATACAGCAGAAAATGGGCGCCAAGTACACTGTAAATGTGCCAAAAAATCTGGAAAGGCGAATTAAAGTGGTCGGAATAAATGAAAGTGAACATTCTTTAGGCGATGAAGAAATAGTGTCCAAAATCGAAAAGCAGAATAATATCCAGAGGCGTCCTGATACAAAAATTAAAGTACTACGAAGAACAACAATAAAAAGTTTAACTTAATCCTGTAAGTTGACCCAATTAACTATGGTCTTTTCATTGAAAGGGAAAAAATGAACATTGGATGGAATCGTTGCGTGGTATTTAATGACTACAATATTAAGAGGTGTTTTAAGTGCTGTCGGTATGGACATATGGCCAAAGAGTGTCAACAAAGTATGTGGTAAATGCAGTGGCAATCATGACGTAAAGGAATGTAACGCTGAAAGGGTTAATTGCGTAAATTGTGTCTTATCAAACCAGAAATTTGGCCTTAACTTTACCGCAGCCCAACATAACTCAGATAAACCCCGAGATTCCAACAGCTAATAATTTCTTTACAGATTTTAAAAGAATATCTATGGCCAAGATGAAGAAAATTCTTAAAAGTCTAAAAAACGTCGGGGGTGGTGAAAGTGGAATAACTAAACAAGTTCTATCTGATGCACTTTATGTTATTGGTGACCGACTTTTGGACATTGTCAATATATCACTGAGTAGTGGTGTTTTCCCGGAGTCATGGAAAGTGTCAAGTGTCATTCCAGTTCCCAAAGTGCAAAACACAAAAAAACATAGTGAATTTCGACCTATTAACACAGTTCCGATCTACGAAAAGCTACTAGAAATGTGCGTTAAAGAACAATTAGTGCAGTTTTGTGACAAAAACCAGATAATAGCGCCCAACCAATCAGGTTTTCGTGAAAATCACTCTTGCGAGTCTGCAGTTGTAAATATTTGTGATGAATTTCTTAAAGCTATAGATTCTGACAACTACGTTTTGGCTGTCTCTCTGGACTTTAAAAGAGGCTTCGAGACCATAAATAGGGATATTTTGTTAAAAAAATTAAAAAGCATAGGTGTAAAACACAATGCTCTAAAATGGTTTAAATCTTATTTGTCCAACAGAGTTCAAAAAGTTAAATATAATAATTTTTTATCTGAATATCTAATAGTTAATTACGGCGTACCACAGGGAACAGTGTTGGGCCCATTACTGTTTTTGTCGTACAGGATGGCCAAATAAGCGAGGTAAGCGGCTGTATCTCAGGACCTGTACACCTGCAACAATGGAATTTTTTTTATTATTATAAACGTGGCTGTGAGAAAATTCTGGAAATTATTTTTAAGTTCCGTATTTCACCGCAAGAGGGCGCAACTAAAAATTAAATAAAACTTAAGTATTAACTTATACTTTTGATATTATTTTTAGTAAGCCTAGATAATTATAATTTTGGTTTTATGAATCATTGACGTACGAACGATAGTAGGGGTGGGGGAAGCTATTGAAAGTGGAATCATTAAAATCGGTGTAAATTCTAAACCACTTATTCGATTTGAGCAATTCAAAATTTATTTGCAAGATAAATATAGCTGCTTTAAAAGTCTGATCTTATCACTACCCTGTAGTTCCTAATAAAACCGCCAGAGGGCACAATTTGTAATAATTCCAGTTTTTTTTCATTTTGCTCCAAAAATTCAAATCGAATGGTAGATTTTTGACATCATATTTAAAAAGTAGATAAAATTTGCAAAAATACTGTGAAAACCGCACGATGATATCTTTGCTTGTTTAAAAGTTATAGCGAATTAAAGTCTTTTACGCACCGAGTCCAAACTTATATACCGCCATCTAGCGCTCGGCCTTAGAATGTCTAGTTAACGTATAGTAGGCGGCAAAAACAAAAGAAACTTTTAAAAAGGATTGTATGTAAACGTCAAATATTTATTAGACGGCCAGTTTAAATCTGTTTTCAATTTTCTTTGCTCGATTTTTTGTAAAATGCCTTTAACAAATAATGAAGCTGTGGATTTGATTGCGGTTTTCTTTGAGTGCTTTCAAAATGCAGCAATAGCTGAAAGACAGTATGCCCTTCGCTATCCAGATCGCCGCCATCATGGCAGAAGAATTTTTCCACGGTTGGTACAGCGACTACGCGATACTGGGAGTTTTAGTCGGCCCAAATTTAGAAGCCGTCGCTCTACTGGAAGAACTGAAGAAAACATTATTAATGTGTTGGCCTACATAGAGTTTAATAGGCATATTGGAATTCGTGCGTTATCTTTAGATTTGGGAATAGCTCGAACTACTGTTCAAAATATACTTGAAGACCACAGGTAATACATCTTTTTATTATAATTTTCTACTCGAATATAGGCATTTCTTTTTATTTTAAGGCTACACCCTTTTCATATAATCCTACACCAAGCTCTAAACGAACATGATTTTGAGCGCCGAATTGATTTTTGCCAATGGATACTAGCAATGATTCGCGAAAACAGGGATTTTTTGTCACAGATTCTGTGGACCGATGAAGCCACTTTTTGTAGCGATGGGAAAGTCAACAGGCATAATATGCATTATTGGTCGGTTGAAAATCCTCGTTGGATGCGAGAAGTCCAGCACCAAGGCCGCTGGAGTGTAAACGTGTGGTGTGGCATTATCGGATGAAATGAACTTCATCTTCATCTTCAATAATTATCGAATGAAAATTATTGGTCCTTATTTTTTTGATGGCACATTAACCGGTAATGTTTTTTTGCAATTTTTAACAAATTCCTTGCCTATTTTAATGGAAGATTTGACATTGGAAGTAAGACGGACCATGTATTTCCAATTGGACGGGTGCCCAGCACATTTTTCCCGTTTGGTGCGGCATCATATAAATAATTACTTTCAAGGGCGCTGGATCGGAAGGGGTAGTCTATATCCTTGGCCGGCCAGGTCACCCGACTTAACATGCCTAGACTTTTACTTATGGAGTCGTTTAAAAGATATTGTGTACCAAACTCCACCTACAACAAGACAGGATATGAAAAACAGAATCCGTGGTGCAATAAATGAAATATCAGCTGCTGAAATCGAAACAGCAGTTTTATCCACCCAAAGAAGGTTGGAAGCTTGTTTGGAATGTGATGGAAAGCAGTTTGAACACCTATCGAGGCATTAAATACCAAATATGTTTGGGTTTAAAATCGGTTCTTTTCAGAACCATAATTTAAATATAAAAAGAAATTCGTTAATAAAATTATTCGCCTTAAGAAAGTCACATAAACTTCCAGTCATTCTGTGATACATAGGTATTGTTAATTTATAATTTATCAATCAATTATTACTTTCATAATTTATTAATTATGACAACATCATGGTATCCTAGTTGTGGTAATACTAATTAGAGATTTTTAGACGAGACACTAGATGGCGGTACGTAAGTTTAGGCTCGGTGCGTAAAAAACTTTAATTCGCTATAACTTTAAAACGAGCAAAGATATCATGTGCGGTTTTCACAGTACTTTTTCAAATTTTATTCACTTTGTAAATAGGATGTCAAAAATATACCATTTAATTTGAATTTTTGGAGCCAAATGAAAAAAACTGGAATTATTACAAATTGTGCCCTCTGGCGGTTTTATTAGGAACTACAGGGTAGTGATGAGATCAGACTTTTAAAGCAGCTATATTTATCTTGCAAATAAATTTTGAATTGCTCAAATCGAATAAGTGGTTTAGAATTTACACCGATTTTAATGATTCCACTTTCAATAGCTTCCCCCACCCCTACTATCGTTCGTACTTTAATAATTCATAAACCAAAATTATAGCAAATTATCTAGGCTTACTAAAAATAATATCAAAAGTATAAGTTAATATTTAGGTTTTCGGAGAAAAAGACGTTTCTTTTATTTAATTTTTAGTTGCGCCCTCTTGCGGTGAAATACGGAACTTAAAAATAATTTCCAGAATT
This sequence comes from Anthonomus grandis grandis, assembly GCF_022605725.1. Lineage (NCBI taxonomy): Eukaryota > Metazoa > Arthropoda > Insecta > Coleoptera > Curculionidae > Anthonomus > Anthonomus grandis. The sequence goes on from NW_026088516.1 coordinate 44,791, forward strand.
TTCTCATGGCCACTTTTATGATAATAAAAAAAATTCCATTGCTGCCAGATGTACAGGTCCTGAGATACAGCCGCTTACCTCGCTTATTTGGCCACCCTGTACATAAATGACATAGTAAGACTAACAAAAAAATGTTCTATAGTTTTATTTGCAGACGATACCATGTTATATATTATTGGTAAAAACTTAAAACAAATTATAGCGGACATAAATGATGAACTTAAAAATCTATTTTGCTGGCTTTGTAAAAACAAATTAAGTTTAAATACCACTAAATCTAAATTCTGCATATTTGCAAAAAAATCTAAAACAAGTTTACTAGATGTCCAAAGCATTGCTATAACAATAAACGGTGAAAGATTGATGTACGACAAAAATATTAAGTAAAGGGTGTTCAGATAGGGACGCTCGATGTTTGAACGGCGCGCGCGCCCAAACCGGTGGGGATACAGCTGTCAAATTTTGTGAGGTTATTAAGTTAGTCTTGACATTTTATCATGGAGCAGTACACGATTCAACAACGCGTGGAAATTGTGAAAATTTATCATCAAAACAGATGTTCGATTCGTGAAACGTTCCGCGCATTGCGTCCAATTTATGGTGCGCATGGCCGTCCTGCTGAGTCTACTATTCGACGTCTGCTCAATAAATTTGAGAGAACTGGCTCAGTGGCAGACCAAACAACACCCGTACGGCAACGAACAGTAAGAACAATCGAGAATATTGCTGCTGTGCGAGAGAGCGTGCGTCAAGACCCGCATCAGTCATTGCGGCGAGGTGCACAAGAACTTGCCCTTCCAAAGACCTCAACATGGACAATTATGCGTCGAGACTTGAAATTGCACGCGTACAAAATTCAATTGACGCAAGAATTGAAACCCAAAGACCATGGACAGCGCCGTACATTTGCCGCATGGGCTCTAGAGCAGTTGCAAGTCGACCCTGCATTTGCACGAAAAATCATCTTCAGCGACGAGGCGCATTTCTGGATGAACGGGTATGTCAATAAACAGAATTGCCGTATATGGGCTGACCAAAATCCTGAAGTGACTTGCTCAATTGCTATGCATCCTGCTAAAGTGACTGTATGGTGCGGTTTCTGGGCTGGCGGCGTAATCGATCCATATTTTTTTGAGGACGCTATGGGCAACGCGCTTACGGTCAATGGAGATCGGTATCGCGCCATGATTAATGATTTCCTGTGGCCTCAACTGGACGATATGGATCTAACAGACATCTGGTTCCAGCAGGATGGCGCTACGTGCCACACCGCACGCGCAACGCTGGATTTACTGCATGAAAAGTTCAACGGTTTCATTATTTCGCGCGGCGGCGATGTGCACTGGCCACCAAGATCGTGCGATATAACGCCTTTAGACTTTTTCCTGTGGGGCTACGTGAAGTCTCAAGTGTATGCGGATAAGCCAGAAACAATTGCAGCATTAAGGGCCAACATCATTCGCGTCCTCGGACAGGTAGACGCTGAAATGTGCGGAAAAGTGCTCGAAAATTGGACCATGCGAATGCACGCTGTACAGCGCAGTCGCGGTGGCCATTTAAACGATATAATCTTCCATACATAATGTCGTCGAATGCTATTTACGATCAATATAGACTTTTAGTGCTGACTTAAATTTTTTTCCTTTTTTTTCCATTTTAACTTTCGAGCGTCCTTATTTGAACACCCTTTACTTGGGAACAATTCTGGACTCAAATTTAAATTTTCATTTACACGCTGATTACATTATGAGGATGTTTTCAAAAAAGGTTGGATTTATAAACAGAGTAGGCCCAAATTTATCACTTTATGCTAAACTTTCTTTATACAATGCCATTGCACTTCCTCATATACAATTTTGTTCAACATTATTATATAATTTGCCTCAGTATAAAATCAACCAAATTGAGAAAATTCAAAATCGAGCCATGAGAACGATTTTAAAATGCAACCGATACACACCTTTTAAAATTATGTTAAATGTTTTAAATATGTTATCTGTTCAACAAAGGATTGCTTTTAATGTTAATTTTTTTATATTTAAATTAAAACAAGGTCTTTTGCCAAAATATTTAACTGATAAATTATCAATTTTTCGAGACGTGCATAATTATAACACAAGAAACTATACTGATTTTATTTTAGTTAATAGATGTAATACCAACCAATTGCTAAATTCTATTCTTTGCAAAGGCTTTAGTGAGTTTAATAAATTACCAAATGATATAAAAGTTTGTAATAGTGTTAACCTCTTCAAAAGGCTACTAAGGGAATACGTCTTAACAAAATATTAATGTTAGTATAACCACAAAAATGTAATTTTTCCCGATTATGACAGATTTTTATTTTATTTTTGATTTTCTGTAAATAGGTAATATGTAAATGATTATTTTGTATTCTTAATTATACTGTAAAATTGTCTTTAATTTTAAATATTTAGTTTGTACGCATCCATATCTAGGTCATGGTTAGGGTGGTGTGTTTCTATGTTGCCGGGATATCGTCATTGTCCTGGTGACCCGGATAAAACGTGCAGCCATGGAAACAGCGTGGGACCGCACTATTTTGGCTGAGTCAACAAGGCCGCAACCCGACCCGAGCGCAACCAAATCAAAACATCGATTGTGGAATTACGTGTGTGTGTGTGTGTGTATGGATGTAAAATAAACTAAACAAGCTGTTCGGGCAATTTAGTCACATTGGCAACGCTGCTTGAAACTGATGGGGACCGAAGCGGTAGCAGCATACGTTAAAATACAAATATGCCCAGCCAATCAGAGAAATTGAGAGTGGCGCAGCACTGCTGATCCTTTCGTGAAAGTTCGTACGTCAAATTTCGTTGCCGATTAGCTACGGAAATTGTAAATCAAGGCATTGGTTTTGTTTAATTTAACCTATATTGCAGATTTTATTTGCTTTACTTGCTTCCTAATAATTGATTTAATTATCAACAATTATATCAACTTTGCGACTATTTGAGTGAAAATTCATAGTGTAGAGTGTTGAGTTTTTACTCCATTATCTATACAATCCATATCTGTGCTGGTTTTGGGCTCAAAAACAAACAATTTAGTGTTTGAGTTTCATTACCTTTCAATAAACTTGCCAGTGTTTCTTAGTGCATAATTTCCTTCCACTTAAACCAATATTTGCATTTATCTGTTGCTGTCTGTTAGACAATTATGGCATCACTAAGGTAAGATACATATAATTTTTTTAGTTCTAATTTGAATAATTATTTATTTTGCAGTCAACAAAATGCAATCTGTGAAGTTTATGATAAGGAATTTTCCAGCACATCTACCAGAAACAGGCATTGGAAAAAGTTTCACCCTGAATTTGTTGGGAAGGAACAAATAAAACACATTATATGTCCAATGTGTACTAATGATATCCAGACATTTTCATATTTTAACTGTTTAAACAAATATTTGCTTGATATTCACCATATAACTGTCAAAGAATCAATTTTAAATTTTAGGAATTTTGAAGAATTGACATCTTGGAGGGCACAAGATAATAGAGAAGTAGATTATGCTTGTCAGACCCGAAACAAGTTTAAGAATTGGGAAGAACACATATTTTACAATTGCAACAGGAGCGATATCAGAGGTTGTACAAAGTCTTTAAAAGTTATCATTATCAAACATACATAAGTATTTTTTGTTGTGTTTACTTTTAGGATTTAATAGCGCGTGCAAAGTGAGAAGTCTGGGGGAAGCATTCGCATTCAAGGAACATGTCAACAAAACCAAACTCAAATAGCTATCAGCATAAAATTGTAATAGAAGCCCATAACAAAGCCGAAAAAATGAATGGTAAGGTAGAATTTTTAGAATTTGGAAAATTTAAAGTCAAAGTGTTTCGGTAAGTGGTAAGTTCTATGTTGTGTCTTGTCATGAACTATGTGATGAGCAATGTCGCACTGGATACTGTAACATCTGTAAAATATGTTTTCATAAATACAGATGTGAGTGTCCAGAAAATTCTGTTAAAACAGTACTTTGTAAACATATACATGCTGTAGGCTGTAGCCATTTTTGAGCAGAGGAGCGAGTTTGTTGTAGGTTCCCCAACTGTGAGTAAAGAGGAAGAGGATAAAGTTTTGTTTGTTGATCAACCCACAACTAGCCAAATCAATTATCAGGAGGATGTAAACCATTTTATTCAGGAGAGTTCAAAAATGAAAGTCAATAGTTCTGCAATGGACTTTGAAGAAAATCGAGAAGTAGTTTGAGTAAAATATAAGTTACATTTTTATTACATCGTTTATACTTATTTTAAGATTGCATTGCAAGAAATTTGTAGCTATGGTAGAAGTTTAGATAAAAATGCATTTGCCAGATTTATGGCTGTAATCAACAAATTTAAAAATAAAGAAGTGAACGAAGAAAATTCTCAGGGCATTGAAAAGAAAAGAAAAATTGAAAAACAAATGTACTATCAAAATAAAAAATAAGCTAGATTTCTTTGTGTTTTTAATGGCTAGATAATATTTGAATTGTAGCTATTTTTTTATGTTTGTATAGCTGTGAAGTTAACAAAAATAGGATGTGGTATTTTATATGCTATTTTGTGTTATAATTAGTATAATATAACTAAGTATATTTTTTGTAAGGCTTAATTTGGTGTAGGTTTCAAATTGTAAAAACAAATTTTAAGACGTCATAATGGTTTAAATAACGGTGTTGGTTTCTGTATAACTATTTTTATATCTTTTATTTTAAGACTAAAATGTTAGCTTATTTTGTATGTTAATATTCAACTAATCATTTTCTACATTTTGTTTGCTATGTTTTTAATATTTTTTAGGGTGCAGAAAAGCTAATTGGATTAACTTAAAATTGACACGGAACAAGGGGAAAGATCCTCTGTGAGTATATATTTATTAATTAAAATGTATATAGAGCAGTAATTTATTTTCATGTTACTATTGAATGGAAGTTTGAATGGTTTGGGCTGTATATACATGAGCAGCAGAGATGACAAATAAGCTAAAGAAGTGCGAGTCTACATACTATATACCAGATTAATACATTTAGCCTCTTTGCATTTAATTTTGAGGTTGTTGATATTAAAAATACCATAAATTATTATATTTAAATAACAAATAAATTTATAGATTTTTTATTATTTGAAATAAACAAAGTTAAAATATAATTTCTACGTTTTTTTTTTTGTTTTCTGTTCTTATACTTTGACTTTTTAGTCATATTTACCCCATTATCTAGCTTTTCCAACCATATATATACTTTATATCAACCACTAAAGTATAATGTATAAAATATGTATAGTGGTAGGGTAGTGGACAATTTAAAATAATTAAAATAATATACTTTCAAATAACTATTGACAATTATTATATTACTAAGGTGCATATTAGAATTATGACATAGAGGTATGTAAAAATGCAAACTTTAACATGTTCACCATATATTGTTAAAAAATTGAATTGCCATTTATTTTTATTTTCTAACTTTTTTATTTATACACTCATCCACCTATTAACCAATTAATTTATCAGCTCTACACACCAATTCAATTTCGTATCACCCCATTTTTAATATTTAACTAACTAATAATAATTAAATAATAGATACATTGCGCTTACACGTACCGCTATAAACAAATTTAGTCAATAAAAGAGAGAATTTGCTATAAAAACCAAATTTGGCAAGTATTTTTAAAATAATAATTGATCACACGCTGTAAATATTTAAAAAAATCAATAATCCATTTACTAATAATAGCTAAAGTATCTTCTTATTAAATGTTTTTAATGCATATTGCACTTTTCTTCATCTAAAATATATACGCATCATAAAAACCTAATTAAATATAAATATGAATAGAAAAACTTTACATACATTGAAAATTTCCTATTTTGAATTTGGCGGTTCGCATACCAGGCTCTCGCGGATGCCGAAGCGCTCTCATTGGCTAGGCATATTTGTATTTTAACGTATGCTAGCGGTAGCGAGAAGTTGTACAGCGGGCTGTGCATGTGTGTGCGAACATTGAACAGAACAGACTGTTAAGGTGGGTCCAGACTTGAACATTTTAGCCCGAACGAACAGAAAGAGCTGAGCGAGCAAAGCCGAATTCGCTAAGTGTGGACTTGCGCCCGAGCCGAATCTAACGAGCCGGAACGTTTTCCGGAGCTTGTCGGTAAATCGGAAATGCTCAAAGAGGTTTATTGTTCGCCGAATTATTCAGTTGACGGAATCAATATAGTTCGCGCGGTTCGCAGCATTCGAGTTGTCTGTGTATTTTGAAGGTACGGCAAAAATAAGAAAGAGTTATTTAGTTTTATTATTTAAATAATAATTTGATAATGGAGTGGAATAGGGAAGCATGTTTAAAATTAATTGACATTTATGAACAAAACCCTGTGTTGTGGAATCCCAAACACGGATTGTATTACAATAAAATAAAAAAGCATGACGCCTGGGTGAATATTGGTCAAAACATGCAGTGTGGTAGTGAAGAGGTAAAAAAGAAAATGGAGAGCATGTTGGCAAGTTTCAGGCGGGAAAAATCCAAAGGCAAAAAATCTGTTGGTACCGGTAAAGGTAATTTATACAGCACTGTGGACCAAATTAGGTGTTATATTTTAAAAACAATTTCTTTTATAGGTAGGCAAGAAGTGTATATATCCAAATGGTTTGCTTTCACCCGAATGGCCTTTTTATTAGACAGAGATGAACCAACAGAAAAATTAACTTCTCTCAATGTAAGTATATTTGACTCATAAATAATAATAGGCAGAAACTGAAGTAATATTTACATAGGTATTAATTATATTTATTTATTGTAAAAGTAAGTTGCAAATTTATCCCGCACTTCTTTTGCTTCCAATGATGTTTTACGTGGAATTTGCCTGATGGGTATGAATGATGACAAATCATTGTTGCCACTTCTCCAGTTACCAGGAATTATATTTCCCATGCTGTCTTCTTGGTCAAATGTTCCAGGAGGAGTATAAGTATTTTGAGATTTACTTTTTCGTAGAAAGTTATGTAGGCATACTGCTGTCATGACTACGTATTTTGCCTTTTCTGGTTCCAATAGCATGGGTTTTCGTAAAACTCGAAAAACTGCAGAAACAATGCCGAAAACATTCTCTACAACTCTTCTTGCACGACTTAGGTGGTAGTTGAATTTTCTTTGCGTTGTACCTTTTTCGTGCATCCCCGAGTACGGTTTCATTATCCTCTTTGTCAAGGGAAATGCCTCATCTGCTAAGAAAACATATGGCATATTATTGCCTATTTCGGGCAGTAACTTGTCCATAGGAAGGTGTAGCCTGTCTTCTGTGATTTTTCTATGTAGTGAAGTATGTTTAGAAACACCGCCGTCTGAAATTCTACCTTGAGAACCAATGTCCACAAAAATAAAATTGTATGCCGCATTCACAACTGCAAATAACACAATACTAAAATTTGATTTATAATTATAATATTCACTTCCAGTATTGAAAGGGCTTGTTATTATAATATGTTTCCCATCCATGGAGCCCACACAATGTGGAAATTGCCATTGTTCGTAAAAAATCTTGGAAATTTGAAGCCATTCTTCGGCAGTTGATGGAATCTGAAATAAAATAAAAAACGGCCTAAGTTTAGGACTAAATTTAAAAAAAAAATATAGATGCACAATTATTTTTTGATATATTTTATATATCAAAAAATATTCTTGAAAACGGTTCGTGCACTTGTCGGTTTAAACCTATACCTTATTTTTTAATTAGGAGTTTTTGACGAAATTTTTGGTTATGTTATTTTAATGCGGAAATGTTTTTTTTTCTAGGATGACACAGAAACGATGGAGGCTGCTTCGCAAGAAGATATTGAGGATTCCCTTGATCAATCTACAGATATAAATGATGATCATTCACAAAACGACAGAGGCAATCTTGATGAAAGCCAAACCGAACTTCCTCAAGTGAAAAGAACATGTCGTGTAAACTTAAAAAAAGGAACAAAACAGAACATATCTCGGGAAGATAGCACTATTGCCGAAGCCTTTGGAATGCTAAAAAGCGTAGTAGCAAAGGAAAAGCCCGCAGAAATATCCGATAGTTGTACTGATTATGGAAAGCATGTGGCAAATAAGCTGAGAAATTATTCGGAGAGGACTAAAGCGATAGTACAGTACCATTTTAATAATATATTATTTCAAGCTGACATGGGTAATTTTGAAATAAATAGAAATGCAGCAGCTATGAATGTTGCTGCAAACTATCAGAATTCGTCCATAACTTTGCCCACTGGTCACTTTACGACACCCATTCCAACACCTTCTCCACAAGAAACGTCACAAAGTGAAGTTTCATATACTGATTGTCAACTCCGATCAGCGAAGTTAATGCTCAAGAAGAAACAGGTTCACTTGGAACAGCCGCTAATTTCTTAAGCAACTGGCAAATTGAACATTACTAACTACCTACCAATTATTGGAAAAAAAGTTCATTATTTTCTATTTTTTTCTGCTTTATTTTTGTGTTCGTTAATTAATATAGGTTCTAATATCACTTATAATGCATATGTATTATTTCTTACCTTTATCTGGTTCTTTAAACTCAAGGTTAGCCCTTTACATGTTTCTGCCACTATGATGCTAATACTTTGTTTTGATATTTTAAACAAATACTGAAGGCTGGTGAAAGAATCGCCAGAAGCTAAAAACCTCAATGTTAAGGCTAAACGATCTTTAACTGGTATTGCTTTGCGTAACTTTGTATCCGTCTTTTGAATTACAGGTCCAATTAAATTTATCAACTCCTCAAAATCTTCTGAAGTCATTCTGGTAAAATTTTTTAAATGAATGTGGTCCATTTCTAATAACAAGTTATTGTTGCGCTGTCGATACAATTTTCGTACCCATTGGCTCCGCGCTTTTTTCTTCTTTTTGGCAGCAATTTTACAAATAAGAAAAAAAGAGCTAAATACTACCGCTAACTCAGTATTCATATTCAATCTTGAAATTCACTATCTTACTTTTACCAGCACTTTTGTATATCTTTGCGGAAAAAAATAACAATAGCAAATACATAAACACTTCGAGCAGTTGGAACTTTTAATGCTCGCGCGAACGGATCGACCTATGCTCTGTCTGTTCGCTCTGCTTATTTCCGCACGCTCAGCTCGTTCTGTTCGTTCGGGTTAAAATGTTCAAGTCTGGACCCACCTTTATATATTATCGTCTTGATTTGTATTTTTATGGCGATGTAAAATAAATAATTTGTTTACTTTTGAGTCTGTTAATTTTTGGCAGTTCTGGCACAATATTAGCACACCAATTTTTTTATACAGTCCACATATTTTTACATGGTCCTTCTTCGCTGGATAATTAAATGAAAAAGCAATGTGCCGTAATTACAAATAAATATATCACATCGGTGGCCGGTAAATATTGTTTATCTCGGCTGGGTTCGCAGAAGAATAGTAATTTCGAGAACGACGGCTGAATGTTGGTTATCGAAGCTGGTTAGCCGAATTTGTGTTTTAAGTAAAGTTGTTTTATGCCTATACCTAAATGATGGAGTGAGGTAAGTTTTTCCTATATTTTCCTGTAATTTGTTGTCGCCTCAGTATTGTGCTGTTTAGGCTTAAATAAATAAATATTAATATACCCACTTAACCTTTGTTTGTGCATGAGTTTGTGACACATCGTTTCAAAATGGAGGCTTTAAAACGGCAAAGAGGCTCTCTAAAGCGAAGTTTAACTAATTTTTCAAAATATATTAATGAAAATTTTATAAATAAAAGTAATATTTCTTCTAATATTTTGTTAGAATTGGAGGTAAGAATAAATAATATCGAGGGTAATTTAATACAAAAGTTTTGTGATGTACAACATGAAATAGAAAATTCTTGCAAAGAAGAAGACCTAGAGGGTGAATATGGAGAGCGATGTGACTTTGAAAATCAGTACTATGCCCAATTAGGTTTGGCTAAAAAATATTTAAGTGACCATACACCTGTGCAGCTTCAGGAAAATAAAAGTGTTGATGAAGGATCTCAAGCAGCGGCGTTGAATATTAACAAACTACAAATAAAACTTCCGGATATAAATTTACCTACATTTGATGGGTCCGTTCAAAATTGGATGGAGTTTCGGGATATTTTTGAGTCGCTTATAAAGGGTGATTCAAATTGAGTTTCCACATTACAATTTTTTTTTTTTGAAACGCTACTGAATTTGTCAACGGCAACGTGACATTTCTAACGTCAAAATATAAACAAAACAGTCATGGAGCAATATACGACCGAACAACGTGTTAAAATTATCCAAGCCTATTATGAAAACGGCCGATCAAGGAAAAATACATTTCGTGCTTTACGTGAATTTTTTGGCGCACAAAATCGGACTTGTGAGAAGACAATTTGGAATTTGGTACAAAAATTCGAGCCAACTGGATCCGTCGCTAACATCAAAACTCCTAGGCATGCTCGTAGAGGTCGGTCGGAACACAATATTGCTATTGTTGCCGAAAGTGTGAACGAAAATCCAAGAACATCGATTCGTCATCGATCGCAGCAACTGGACCTTACATATTCCACTACACAGCGGATTTTACCGAAAGATTTGCAGTTACACCCATACAGAGTCCAAATAACGCAGGACAACTAGGCTTCAGCCTAGGGACCATCAACAGCGCCGTGTATTTGCCGAATGGATAAGAGAACAAGGGGCAAATTTTCCAATGAAAATAATCTTTAGCGATGAGGCACATTTTCACCTTCGTAAATACTCACAATTGCCGTATTTGGGGATTAGAAAATCCAAGACAGATTGTTGAAGTGAAAATGCATCCTCAAAAGGTGACTGTTTGGTGTGCCTTTTGGTCCGGAGGCGTAATTGGTCCATTTTTCTTCGAGGATCATGCGGAGAACGCTGTTACGGTTAATGGCGTTCGCTATCGGAACATCATAACAGAATTTTTCTGGGAACAGTTGGAAGATATGGACATTGAAAATCTCTGGTTTGAACAGGACGGTGCCACCTGTCACACATCAGGAGAAACGATCCAAGTACTGCGCGGCAAGTTTCCAGGTCGCGTTATTTCACGTAACGGTGATATCAATTGGCCGCCGCGATCCTGTGATTTAACTCCCTTAGATTATTTTCTATGGGGGTATCTTAAGAGCAAAGTCTACAAGAATAACCCGAACACCAGTGCGGAGCTGAAACAAGAGATTAGACGCGAAATTACCAACATAGGTCCTGATTTGTGCCACAGAGTAGTCGAAAATTTCTCCAAACGGATTAAGTCATGCCACATGAGCCGCGGCGGTCATTTACATGATGTCATCTTTCATACATAATTGTAATTAACTACTTTCAAGGGGAAAATAAATATTTTTCTATAATTTTCAATTTCTTCTTTTTTTTTAAATATTTTTAATGTGGAAGCTCAATTTGAATCACCCTTTACATAAAAATGAATCGATAACAAATATTCAACGATTTCATTATTTAAGATCATCTGTAAAAAATGAGACTGCACAGATTCTTTCTACAGTTGAGTTTGGTTCTAATAATTATAATGTAGCTTGGGAACTGTTAGGTAAGCGGTATGATAATGATAAAACGTTAATTCATAATCACATCAAAAATATATATTCTATTGAACCTTTGCATAGGGAAAATTCAAAGGGGATTAGAACAATTTTAAATGAAGTAACAAAAAACATGCGTGCGCTTGATCAAATTGGTTTACCTACATCGCAATGGGATGTTCCCATTGTATATTTGATTGGTACCAAACTTGATAAGGTAACTGCTAGGGAATGGGAATCCTATAAGGCCAAGTCAACAAATTTTCCTACTTTAGAAAATTTAAAAGTATTTTTGAATTCCAAAGCTGAGCTTCTTGACATATTAGAACAAAATAAATTTGAAAAGCACGGTACAAGAAATATGTTAACTCTTGATGAAAGTACAAAGTCTGTTTCCAATTATAATTTTAATGGTAAAGTACCAAAATGCTTCTTTTGTAAAGGGGAACAATATATTCAAGTTTGTTCAAATTTTTAAAGAATTCCTGTGCAAAAAAGGGGAGAAACTATAATGTCTTTAAAACTATGTCTGAATTGCCTCCGAAAGGGGCATTTTAATAAAAATTGCAGATTCCCTACCTGCAGAGAATGTCATGGTAAGCACAACATTTTGTTGTATGTTAATAGATCCCAAGAAGATAATTCTGACAAAAATAAAATTAATATTATTGAAAATGCTCAGGTAGATGAATGTAAAGTCCCGACTTCCACGAATTTATCTGCTAGTTCTAAGGTAAATGATGTTTTGTTGTCTACGGCTCAAGTATATATTTTGGATACTTTTGGAAAGAAACATTTAGTGCGAGCCATTTTGGATAGTGGTTCTCAATCTAGTTTTGTTACGCAAGATATGTGTAATAAATTTGGTCTATTTAAAGAAAATGTAAATGTTGTTTTAAATGGCATTAATAGTAGCCATTCTATTATACACAATAAATGCAATATTAAAGTGTATTCTCAATTTTCTGATTTTGCTATAAATTGCACATGTTTCATAATTCCAAGTATTACTAGTTTATTGCCTATTTCACCTGTAGATATAAGTGAATTAAATATTTTACAAACCTGCAAACTGGCTGATCCATTATTTTTTGAGCCGCAACATGTGGATATGTTGATTGGTGCTGACTTGTTTTGGTATGTTCTAAGTAGTGAACAAATTTCTTTAGGTAAAAACCTTCCAGTATTGCAAAATACAAAGTTTGAGTGGATTGTTACAGGACCATTGGGTAAAATTCAGCAGTATAATTTAATTAGTTGTAATTTTGGTTCCACAATTGAACAGCAGATACAAGAGGATCTAAAGAAGTTCTGGGAAATCGAATCTTTGGAATGTAGTGTTAAAGGTTTTTCTCAAGAGGAAATAGCTATTGAAAAGCATTTTGTTGCAAATACCAAACGCAATGAAAAGGGTGAATTTATTGTGCGATTACCATTAAAAATGGATATTAGCAAATTCGGAAGTTCTCGGGCACAGGCTACTAAAAGGTTTTTAAGTTTGGAAAAAAGATTGTTAAAAGATAATAATATTAGATTTCTGTATCATAATTTTATTCGAGAATATATACAATTGGGGCACATGACAAAAATAAATAATTCAAAAACTGATATATCATTAGATTACTTTATGTGCCATCACGGAGTTTATAGACAAAATGCATTGACAACAAATTTGAGGGTTGTTTTCGATGCCTCTCTACCAAGTAGCACAGGATATTCATTGAATAATATTCAAATGGTTGGCCCTACTATCCAGCAGGATTTAGTATCAATATTAATGCGATTTAGGCAACATTTAGCATATTATTTCGTTTATTATAATATTATTGTTTTTATTTCTCTAAAAATATGAATAAATAGATTATTATTTATCGTATGACAGAGTGATGTTGGAAAAATATGTTACAAATATATCTCTAATCGTTTTGGCTTCATTTAATGGTCGTCCTGTTACTTGCCATCTATTGTGATCAGGAATATTTAACCTTACATCTGTCAAATGTCGTTCAAATCCTTCTCTGTCTATTATAGTGTTGTGAAGAATACATATACATTTAATTATATGATCTGCAGTAGCTATGTCAGTTTCAATGCACTTTAAAAGTAGTCTCCATTTAGCACTCACGATACCAAAGGCACATTCAATAGTTTTCCTTGCACGAGATAAACGTTTATTAAAGCACTCTTTCTCAAAATTTAAATCTCTTCCACCAAATGGTTTCAAAAGATAAGGAAGCAAGGGGTATGCTTCGTCACCTATTAGTACAAACGGTGCTTTTAAGGTAGTTTGAGGCAGATACGCTGGTTCTGGAATATCCAGTTGTTTATTCGATAGCAACTTATACAGTTCCGAAGATTGAAATGTACCACCATCACTTTGTTTGCCGTATCCACCGACATCTATAACTATAAATTTATAATTTGCATCTGCTACTTCTTGTAGGTCCACAGAAAAATATTTTTTATAATTAAAAAACATTGACCCTGAATTTCTAGGGCAAAGAATGCGTACATGTTTTCCATCAATACTGCCGATGCAATGTGGAAAATTCCAAATATTGTTAAAATCTTCAGATATCTTTTGAAAATCATCTTTCGTGGGCACAGGCATATGGACTGGTTGCAGTACTTTCCACAATGCAGCAACTGTTTCTGTTACAATTTTTCCCACAGTAGAAGCTCCAACCCTGAATGAAAATGACAGCATTCTGAAAGATGAGCCTGTAGCAAGATACCTGCAAAAAACATATTTTATTAGAACGTGGTTTTGACGTTTTGATAAATGAATGAATGATTACAAATGGTCAGTGAGGGGTGTAAATTAAAATTATCCTGAAAGTATATTTTTAGAGATGGTAAAATCATAAGATAATGAAAGCAAACAATAAATTTGAAAAAATTATTGAATTTTGAATAATCAAGATATTTACAAATTTTTGATACTAATTATTTTTATTTCATACTTTTTAGTGCATTTTGAATTTCGGCGTCGCGTCGGTGCAATTTTTTACTATGTAATTTTGTTTCAGAAAATAAACTGAGGAAAAAATGGAAGTATATCAGGGATCAATTTTCCGTAGAATTAGGAAAATTTCCTCCTCCACGTTCAGGTGATGCCGCAAATGATACTCCGACATCCAAGTGGCCATACATCAAACTGCTCTTATTTTTGAAAGATACGGTAATGCCTAGAAAGTTGAAAGGAAATTTGCCACAAGTAAGTGGTCGTACTGAAAGCTTTGCAGAAAGTCAAACTGAAGCAGAAGAGTCGATTCAGTCATCGATGGAATTAGACGAGACCAGCTTTTGTTCCACTGAAGATGTTGTACCTCCTCAACGAAATGCTGGCGATGATATCGTAGAAAATACAAGGCAAGAAAATATTGAAACACCTTCGAGAACAAAAAGGAATACTGATGTATCTTCGACACCACAATTTTCATCTAAAAAGAAACGAGGCTCAACAGAAATATTTAACGACTCATTATTAGAAATTGAGAAACAAAAAGTAGCATACCTAGAGTCAAAATCTAAGCGAGCAAATGAGAAAGAAGATGAACACCTCTTGTTTTTTAAAAGTCTTCTGCCTCATGTGAAAAAAATTCCTGAGTCACGCGTATTAGCTTTTCGATGCCGGGTTCAAGAGCTAGTTGAACAATTTTCATACCCGCTAAATAGGTTCGGACCTGTTCCATCTACGATCCTTGGTCCTTCAACTTCCAACTCATCTATTTCCAATCAATCACTGAATTACATCGATAGAAATCGTTTCACTGCAGAAGAAGAATGTACAAGTCTCATTTTATCAAACATGGAACAACCTGAAACGGTTTCTGGTACTTCCGAATGTCCCCCACCACTGTCCTTCTTTTTGAAATAAAAATTTAATCAACCATTTTAAGTCTTATTTTTGTTGAAACAAAACCAACATATGTAATTATTTGCTAGACGTTTTGTTAATAGTAAATGATTTGTTTGTTAGTAACCTACTTAAAATATATACTCGTAAATATTATAAAGATACTTACCTCAAGGTAATGACTAATCTTTCTTCTGGTAAAATGGGCTGACTGTGAAGGTTACACCAGTTTTTAGTTAGAAGATGTTTAACTTTTCCTAGAATATATTTGAAGGTTTCATGGTTCATTCTGGTGTACTGAAAAAAGCGGTCAGGGTCATCTGTCAACTTCTTGAACAAATGATGATATTCACCATAAAGTACCCTCTCACGATTTATAGAGTGAACACCAACTTTTTTTCTAGTAATTATTTTAGTTACAAGGCTATCTAACGCAATAAATTCATCGTCAGATGAGCTAGATGCCATGTTGACGCGAAGGTTAACCTGGAACTGACAAAAGGCTGGTTTTTATTTGCTTTTTTCTCGTCGGCACTGTCTCCGCACTAAGTGCCGAAATTCGGAACCGATCGGCGCTGGTTTCCGGTAAGCAGGAAACCGGCTTTCACTGTGTTTTCGCCCTAAAAATGCGATGCTCCGAACCTCGATGTGACCACTGCGGCGCATGGGTCGGAGCGAGGGTCGGACCAATGGTCGAGGGGGCTTTGCTATGGTCGAGGATCAATGATCCCCGTTACGTCCATACCCTAAGAGTGCTACGTAATGAAGGAACAGTCGACATTCCAGTATGCCTTAAAGCATTTTGTTCACTTCATGGAATTACACGAAGAAGAGTTCAGACTATTCACACTTCACTTCTAGTCAAAGGAGTTGCTCCTAAGGACAACAGGGGGAAACAATCCTATAAACATCGTGCACTTAAAGAAGGTATAAAAAACTGTGTTATTTCTCATATTCGTTCAAGGGTAGGTCTAGTCATTATAGCAATAAAAAGTCAAAGAAAATTTACTTACCTGAAGATTTGAACATTCGCAAAATGCACTCAATGTATAGATTAAAATATCCAGATAAATCTGTGTCTTACGAAACTTACAGAACTATTTTTTCGACTGATTTTAATATCAGTTTTGGATATCCCCGCTCTGACACCTGTTCCAAGTGCGATGAATTCAATGCTAGATTAAAGTCGCTAAATTTAAGGCTTACCCAAGAAATCACTTTGGAAATAAAAGAGTTCCTAAATCGCAAAATAAGAAAGCTTACATTAGAGAAAGAACTTCATAAGAAAAAAACAGAAGCCTTTTATGCTAGGAAGAGACAAGCTCGACTTCAAAGTAGGAAATCAATAGACAGAAGCGGTGGCCATGGACTACCAAAAAAACTTACCAGTCCCGAACATAACGACTAATGACGTCTATTATAAGCGTCAATTATCTTTTTATTCTTTTAACATCCATAGACTTTCGGATGCTGATTCAGTATTTTATACCTATTCAGAAGAAGTAGCTAAGTTCTAATGAGGTATGTTCTTTTTTAGAAGATTATGTTACTCATCATCTTCCTAGTAGCGTTAAGATTTTAATAATTTTTTGCGACTCTTGTGGAGGACAAAATAAGAACTTTACAGTGTTTCGCTATTTGCACTACCTGGTCCACCAAAAAAAGAGGTTTCAAACTATCAAAGTTGTATTTCCGATTAGGGGCCACTCATTTATGGAGTGTGACAAAAATATGGGTATAATTAACTGCAAATCCAAGACCGAACTACCTTCAGACTGGGTTCGGGTTTTCAAGGAAGCTAGAGTTAAACCAACACCTTATAAAATAGAAGAAGTTAACGACAGCCTTATAAGAGACTGGAGTGCATTTTTGTCTCCTTTGTATGTAAAGAAGTGTCCGTTTTGAGTCGACCAATAAGAGAGTTGGAAGTCACTGTGAATCATCCAAGAATGATTCTTCATCGTGAAACCTATAATGGATCTTGGACTACTTCCATCGTAACTAAACCAGTCTCCAAACTCATACGAGGCCCACCTTTATCTGAAAAGGAGTTTCACTATCCACCACGAGCTTATAATGGTAAGTTTGTTTTGTAATTCCTTTAAATAATAGTGTTTTTGTTAATAAAATATTTTTTTAGGTAAAATTCCTATTTCAAGAGAAAAATACAAAGATCTACAGCAACTGAAAAAATTTTGTGACGAGAGCACGTTTTCCTTTTACAATCTTCCTGTACTACCCGCAAAGAAAATCCCTAAAATGAACAGAAGAGAAAAGCCCGTTAAAACAACAAAAAATAAGCGCTAAACACCAATATAGTAAATACGGTAACATTTAAAACAAAGTGACTTTGCACGTTTTTTTCCTGTTTTTTTTGTACTTTGGTTGGTTTTGTAATAAAATTTAAAAAACTAATTGATATTTTTTAATTTCATTACATAATTTAAAAAGCTAGTATACGGTATAATAATTGTTCCAAAATCAAAATTTTAAAAAAATTATTAAAAAATTTATAGCGTTTTCAAATTTAAAATTTTATTTTCTCAAATTCAATTAATAGTGACTTTGCAGTTTTTTCCCTGTGGTCTTCACATGCTAAATTTTGTTTGGAAGAGATTATTGATCAACAAAGTGATATCCTAATCATGGGTGATTTTAATCAAGATATTATCAATCAAAATGAAAATGGTTTGAAAAATTGTTTAATATCTAAAGGTTTAAGTTGCAAATTGAGTATTGGCGAATCAACTACAAAATCAAAAACTCAAATTGCTTAGCTTTTTAGTAATTTTAATAATTTGAGTTACAATATTTATAATACTGTGTATGGTCACCATAAATCACTAGTGGTTAGTATTTCTGATAAAGGTTTTCTTCCTAAGCAGGTAAAAAACGTTGATAAAAATAAACAATCAACAAAAGGCTCTACTGAACTAAAATTTAATACCAAGCAAATGCAAATTTTACCAACACAAAATTCATTGGCTATCTCTACTTACCAAAGTGTAGAACATAATAATGATAATATAAATTCCGAGATTAGATGGGCACAAAGTCAATGGTCTCAAAAGATGTTTATTTTAAAAAAATTATTACACGTGTTTCGCCCTAAGGCATCGTCAGATCTAAAAGAAAACAGAAAGCAACCCTAGTACAAAAACAACAATGCATAGACACAAATTATAATATAGAGATTTGACTTACCGGTAAAGCTATAGGATTAACAGCACAAACATTCAAGTTAAAACAAAAATAAATACATACAAAATAAAAATAATGTTGACGTTCACATTAATTTCGGTGTCAAAACTAATTAAATAAAAGTAAACATAACAAGCAGAGTGAGGTTAAATTTAACGGGAGAACGGAAAAAAGCAAAAAATAAAATAAAAAAATAAAAAGTGAAATATGACTTGGTCGAGAAATGAACCAGCGACCATCGGGTTCGTAGGCAAGCGCTTAACTTATGTGCTATCCAGGTCGCGATAAATATTGTTGAAAATTAAATGCGGTTCGAAGGTAAAAACATCATTCACACAAGACAGTACAGGACTCCTTTTTGCCCTTGTGATTTCCATCTTCTCTAATAGGTCAAGCTTCTTTCCCTTGGGGCACTCATGAAGGATTTTTACATTTTCCGGGATGGAAGGAAAGTGTTTTGAGGACAATAAATGACTTGCAAAAGCCGATTTAGTCTCGGTGATTTCGGTATCTTTGTGTTTATTATATTCTCTTAAGTGTTCCTGTACTCTCGTTTTTATTTTCCTTCCAGACTGACCAATGTAAACGGCATTACATTCCCCGCAGTTAAGTGAGTAAACTCCCGATTGGGTTAAGGGTTCTCTTTTATCTTTAATGTTTACGAGCTTTTTAAATAATGTGTTGGAAGTTTTGAATGATATCTGTAAATTATAGTTTTTAAAAAATTTAGCAAATCGGGAGGAGATACTACCAAAGTAAGTGAGGCAATGAAATCTAGAATTTTTAATGCTGGTGTTATGGATTAAATTATAGGAGAGCTTGTATTTATTATAAAATTTGAAATAGATTCTATTAATTATACTTAATGGAAACCCATTATTTACTGCAATCTGTTTAATTGTAGCTAACTCTTTTTGAAAGGCGCTTGCTGATAATGGTATTTTGAATAACCGGTAGAAAAAGGAGTTGAATGCAGCAAATTTATGAGAATACGGGGAATTAGAATCAAACTGGATAATGTTGTCCGTCGAGGAAGGTTTTCTATAAATATCAAAGGTGATTTTGTTGTTATCTCTAGTCAGCAAAAGGTCTAAAAAAGGAAGCTTACCCTCTTTTTCTTTTTCTAAGGTAAAAGTTATGTTAGGATGTAGAGAGTTTAAAAAATACAAAAAATTATCCAGTCCGAGTTCATCCCCACTTCAGGCCAAACAGACATCATCTACATACCGTTTGTAAAAAACAATGTTCTTGGCAAAGGTACTACACATTATCCTACTCTCCAGGTTATGCATAAAAATCTCACTTAAAAACGTTAAGCGCTTGCCTACGAACCCGATGGTCGCTGGTTCATTTCTCGACCAAGTCATATTTCACTTTTTATTTTTTTATTTTATTTTTTGCTTTTTTCCGTTCTCCCGTTCAACTTAACCTCACTCTGCTTGTTTTGTTTACTTTTATTTAATTAATTTTGACACCGAAATTAATGTGAACGTCAAAATTATTTTTATTTTGTATGTATTTATTTTTGTTTTAACTTGAATGTTTGTGCTGTTAATCCTATAGCTTTACCGGTAAGTCAAATCTCTATATTGTAATTTGTGTCTATGCATTGTTGTTTTTGTACTAGGGTTGCTTTCTGTTTTCTTTTAGATCTGACGATGCCTTAGGGCGAAACACGTGTAATCATTTTTTTTTAAATAAACATCTTTTGAGACCAATGACTGTGTGCCCATCTAATCTCGGAATTTTTATTATCAAGAGGTCTCTTTGAGAAAAATGGACTACTTTTTTGAATAATGATAATATGGTAGTAGATATTAGTTCCGATGACGAAAACAACCCCAACTTATTTACTAAACCGCCTGCTTTATTAAATACCGATATGGTTTCATGTTATGCAAATAGCATCGTACAGTCATTTTTATGTTTACCTGAATTTCGCTTTTCCATTTCAAAGCGAAATACAGCGCTAAACAGTATTCTAAATGATATTATGCTGACCAAAATTAATTCCACATTAAAAGTTCGACAATTGGTGTCTGGTCGAAATGGTGAAAATTTTGCTGTAACATCATCAGAATAAGGTCTGATGATGCTTTATTAGCGAAACACGTCACCTGATTAATTAAAAAGACATTTTGAGACTGAGACTTAGTTTTCATTTTTTCTCTATTATACATCTATAGTTAATTATAACGATCAATGGTGGAAATGTGATGATAAACACATAACTAGAATGTCTGGGTTTGATAACACTTTGGAAGATGGTATATACTTACTTATTGCTCTTAGAAACAAATGAGCAAAGCAATATTCAGATACTATGAGCAGTGAGTTTTGCATTGCAAGCAAATAAAACATCAGTTTACTCACACTTCTAGCTCAACATGCATCCAGGGGTTATCCGGCCCGACTGTAACCAAAACTCTTGAGTCTTGACGCACTTCGATTCAGATATTAGGTTATGATCTCTCCCCCCTCCCAAAAGATTTCACTACGTGACATCTTTATATATTAGAGTCATATTATGCGATAAGTGATTAAACCTAGCTTAATGGCCAATTTGTTAAAATGCATGTAATTACTTATTGCAATGGGTGGCGGATTTTTCATTCGGCGAGGCAACTCTTTGCTTAATCCCTAAAGATGCACAGGTCATGAAGGTAAATTGATTTTATTTTTTTTGGCACAAACCGTTCTCCGGACAGAAAAAAGTGAAGAGGTGGTTTTTGTTAGAAACTTGTGGAAAATTATAAAAATAATTTTTATTGTGAAAAAAGCAGAAACGTAACGTTCTTTTTAGTTGAATAAAAAATGACATTTTTTACTTTCAACACCCTGTATTTCGGAAGCCAAGCATTTTTCGACCTATGTTTATATAGACTTTATGCATTAATTTTAAAAGTTCTATCGAATCTTAAAGTTATGCAACAATAAACTGAAACATCCTGTATATCAATTTCATAAAAAACAGATTAACTAAATCATAAAATCGAGAGATATTATTTTATTTTAGTTTAAATTATTTATTTTAAAAATATAGGTATGTAGGTACTTAAGTTTAAACTAAAGGTCTACAGAATAGGCTTCTACATACATACCAATTAATGCTTTATATTTTTATATTTTGCCACTTACTTTTTGTTTTCTTTTATGCTTTAATGCCGACTTATTCCCTTATTATCTTTACCAGAGTTTGAACTATTTTTTAAATTGTAGAAATAAATATTTTATCTACAACTATTAAGTACTTGTAAACATAAGTAATACATTAACTTTGACGACTTGATTGAGAACCTAATTGGTCTATTACTCCACTGTACACCATCTAGGTGACAGGTGATATTAGAAATATCAACACATTCTTAAACTAAAAAAGTATATTGTATACCTACATATAAGTGTTAAGTTGTAGATAAAATATAGTCTTTAACACGCGTACAATGGCTGTGACTAATAATAGCCATTATTACACACTAGATAAATAAAATACTGTTATTATTATTATGCTAGTACTAGATTTTGTTACCATTATATTTGTGGCATGCCATATTATGCATATGCAATATCTCCCAAGCCACAGTTTGACGATAATAATTTAAATATATTTAAAATAAAAAATCTCGTTTCCCAGTTTCCCACACTCATAAATGCAATACCACGTACTCCCCCCACATGTGCGGCTTACGAGGTATTGCCGTTTAAAGCAAAACATCGCATCCCACAGTGACAGGTGTATTGAAGTGGCTTAAGAGGTTTTGACATTGTTTGTCATAAACAAAAGTAACCCACACTGTGTTTGTTTTGTGTGTTGTTCGTGTTTTAATTTAAATGTGTTTTAAAATGAATAACGCATTTAATTATAATGTACGTAAACGAAGTAAATTACTTGTTGAAATGTGTTTACCATCTACAGGTGAGTGCTCAATTAGTTTTAGTTTATTAATTTGTAAGTTAAAGGTAAAAAGGTGACAGGCGACTCTTGAAATAATGTACAGGGTGGCCAAATAAGAATGCGAGGTACTGTATCTGGGAAACTATTCATCGTAGAAGCTTGCGATAAAAAAATTTATTACTAAAATGGCCATGAGAATGACCTGGAAAATATTTTCAAGTTTCTAAAATGGCCGCTAGGGGGCGCAACTGCAATCTTGAATCTAGAAAACTGATGTTTCTGTAAATTTTGCTGAATTAACCTAACAAAAAAATAGCTGATTATTAAAGTAGAGACTAATCCGAACCTTTTTTATTTGAATAGTTTTGCTGTATCTCTAAAAATAAAGTGGTGGGGGGTGTTCAAAAGTTGGCTTAAAACACACCCTGTATACTAAAAACGCCTTAGCCGATTTTATCAAACTTGGGCTAGTTGAAAAGAGCTATTATTAAGCTACGAATATTATTATATTTCATGTTTTTTTAGTTTTACATCTCGCCGCTAGAGGGCTTTTTTCGGCTTTCTGACACAAATGACTAATTTTCTCAAAAAACTTAAATGCAATGGTATAAATTTTTTTAAACAAAAAAATAGCTCAATGACGCCTAAATATGCTTGCGAAAACCGCATCTTAATATCTTCATCCTAACCTAAAATTTAGGCCAAAGAAAATTTTATATGGAAATCCCTTAATATTTATAAAAACTACAAAATAATTTATTTCGAATTTCTTTTATAATGTAAGTTGCGGCCCTATAAAGGACCGATTTTAAAAAGAAAGGGTTTTAATGCCACCGTAAATGCTCGAAATGCTGACCATCACGCTCTATGCATTGCTGAAGCCTCTCATGGGTAGATAGAACTGCAGCTTCAATTTCGGCTCTCGGTATGGTATTACTTAGGATGTATTGCATTACTTAGAGATACAGCAAAACTATTCAAATAAAAAAGGTTCGGATTAGTCTCTACTTTAACAATCAGCTATTTTTTTGTTAGGTTAATTCAGCAAAATTTACAGAAACATCAGTTTTCTAGATTCAAGATTGCAGTTGCGCTCCCTAGCGGCCATTTTAGAAACTTGAAAATATTTTCCAGGTCATTCTCTTGGCCATTTTAGTAATAAATTTTTTTATCGCAAGCTTCTACGATGAATAGTTTCCCAGATACAGTACCTCGCATTCTTATTTGGCCACCCTGTACATAGAGGGACTAACAAATAAAAAAAAGTGTATGGAGCGTTTACAACTCATAAAACCTTTGGGGTTGATTGACAGAGGTTTGATGTAATGATGTAAAGCTAATAAATGGCTAAAGCCTAAGCTACTTAATACTGGGCAACGTTGGCCATTTTTTATGTCAAATTCTAAAAAGGCACACCAAGTTAAGTATTTTGGTTTGTGTAAGAGAAAATTGTTTTTTTTTTCAGAATGTAAATCCACTGAGGTAAATGAATCTGCTTTTAGTAGTTCAGGAGAAAATCAACCGATTCTGCTAGTAACTGTGCCGCCAGATGAACAAGTTGGCCATTATGAAAAAGAGTATCCAATAGAGCCTCAAATCTTGCACAATTATTTGCAAAGTTTTGAAGACATTATGGAGAATGAGACGATAGCTACTCAACCTACTGTCGATTCTGTTACAGCATTTTTTTTAGACGCGAACAATCTAAGAGAAGAATTATATACCTTAGAAAGTGAAACTTGCAATATTTCGCAGTCACATAGTGTAATCGACATACCATTTAGTGATGTACCAAACAAAACAAATTTGGAGATTACGGAGGACGAAACGGATGATAATAAAAGACTAAACAGCCCCAGGTTAGGAGGCATGCAGACCGAGGAAGAAGCATCAGCCATGATATCAGAAAGAAACAATGAATCAGATTTGGAGAGCGACTCAAGTTACCAAGAAGAAAATGAACAACATGAAGACAGTGGATCAAGTAGCGGTAATGAAGAAAATGTGACTAAGAAACGTAAAAGGAAACCTTTAAAACAACTATGGAAGAGGGAAAAAAATAGAATTCTTCGCGAGAAAGGACAAAAATATACCGGATTTAAAAAAGACGGCGAGACCAAAAAATACAAACAAATGGGCCCTAAAGCTGAAAGAATAATGGGCCCACCTTGTGATTCCAATCTTTGTAAAAATATTAAACTACGTTCCTGTTCAAATATTTTCGAAGAGAAAAGAAGGCAGCTTTTTGAAAAGTTTCGAAAAATGACTTGGAATCAGCGCAAAGTTTATGTGGTTAATAATGTAGCTCTGTTAGCTGTTAAAAGAAGATACACAAAAAATGAAAATTCGTCGAGAAACTTTTCCATATTTTATAGTTTAACAATAGATGGCCAGAAAACGAATGTCTGCAAAAAACTTTTCTTGTCTACTCCATGTCTAGGAGAATTTTAAGTAAGCTCATGGGTTAAAAAGGCTGAACATGGTATGCATGACTCAAAAGTTGGCAAAAATGAGAATAGGGCTGCTCACTTACGCGAAAAGAAAAATAGTGATAGGGAATTTTTAAATCAGTTTTTTGATGAATTGTCTTTCTTGCCATCCCATTATTGTCGTCAAACATCTAACTTGTACTTGGACCAAAATGTGCCATCAAAAACGGCTTTATTTAGGGCGTATCTTTCAAGATGTGAAACTGAAAATAAAAAATCTATGAGTCGAAAAACTTTCGATGACCTGTTTCAAGAAAAAAATCTTGCCATCTATCAGCCAAAAAAAGATAGGTGCGATCTTTGTTGCCAGTATGAAGTAGGAAATTTAGAAGAAGGACTTTATGCGATACACATTGCTAAAACAAATAGAGCAAGACAAGAAAAGGCGAATGATATAAAATTTGCTGAAAAGGCAGTACTGTTGATGATGGACTTGCAAGCTGTAAAAGTACGCCCCAGTTTGAATGCTAGTTCTTTGTACTATAAAACAAAATTATGCTGTCACAATTTTGCAATTATGAACATAAAAACTAAGCATGTAATGTGTTACTGGTTTAGTGAAGTCGAAAGTGATCTTTCAGCTTCCACGCTTGCGTCTTTGGTCCTTGACTACATTTCGAGATTCACTAACAACAGCAAGCAAATTATTATTTACAGTGATGGGTGCACCTACCAAAATAGGAACAATATCATGGCCAATGCTCTTCTTTTTTTATCAGCAACCAAAAATATTATTATTCAACAGAAGTACCTTGAGCGTGGGCATACGCAAATGCAATGTGGTTCTGTTCATAGTAGAATTGAGACTAAAATCGAAGAAACTAAAGAGATTTACCTTCCTTCGACTTATTTGTCAATTACACGAGATGCTCGCAGAAATCCATTTCCTTATTGTGCGGAATGGGTCAATTACGACTTATTCCGTGACTTTTCTGTAAAGGTCAATCAAATGTATGGTAGTATAAGACCAGGAAGCAAAAATGTTACGCATATCCGAGCAATAAAATACACCTCCGAAGGAATAATTTTCTATAAACTAAATTTTGATGATTCATGGACTGAGCTCCCCCAACGGCGATGCCGAAAAGAAGTCGGCCTTATTTGGCCGCCACTAAATTTGACTAAGAAGAACATAAAAGCTCAAAAGTTTAAACATCTCCACGAACTTAAATCAGTTATTCCTGTAGATTGCCACGCCTTTTATGAGAATTTGAGTCACATGTAGGTTTAGTTGGTTCTGATTTTCCTATTCTTGCTAAAAATTATATTTTTTGCATTTTAATAGTGACATTTATATTTCAAGCCCCTTAGATGGACCAAACTTACATAATTCTGTTAACCCACATTTGGTCGACATTTAATTCGAGCAATATCTCGTTACCCCACTTAAATAGCTCAAAATCATTATTTTTCTTTTTACGATCATACAGTTATTTTTTTGTTGAATATCCAGGATTTATTGGTTTAAGGTACCGTCGCCACTCACGTGTAGTTAGTTTTTTCTCCTCCTTTAAAAAATGTTCATGGGGGTTACGAGCTATTGCATCTTAACCGACGATATGCTGCCGAATCAATTTTTTAAATTCTTTGAACGTCGTATGTAGTACGTCGCGCTGCTACTACAGGGTGTTTATAATCTTTCGACGAGGCTGCTCGCATAATTAGAATCACTCTTCCTTACAGGTAAGTCGATTGATCTTCTAATTTTAACCGCATAGGCTGGGTAATCGTGCGCACGGCAAGATTTCATTTAATCTTGTTCTTAATTTTACAATATATTTTTTGGTACTAATTGATTCGCTCGCCTTATAGTACACAAAATGAAGAACATCTGAGCCAAATTGCAAATTTTTATACGACATATTTACTAAAATACCAAGGTTTTTTCATAGGTGCGCACAATTCACCGACTCTCCCCTAAATGAGCAAATTATAGAGTATCATCACTGTTTTTTTCATACTATTAGTTGTAAACTCTGGAAAAAGCAGTCAACCAACAACTGTTAAGATATCTGGAATCATCTGGACTAATCAGCGATCATCAATACGGCTTCCGAAAGCTTAGATCCACCGGCGATCTTCTGGCCTACGTCACACACTTGTGGACGGAGGCCATGAAGAAGCACGGCGAGTCCCGCTCAGTCGCTCTTGACATTTCCAAGGCATTTGACAGAGTGTGGCATGAGGGACTACTAACCAAGCTCTCCTCAATCGGCATACAAAACTCATTATTGAATTGGATCAAAAGTTTTCTTGAACAACGAACAATCCAAGTAGCCGTCGATGGATACCTCTCCGACAAATTTAACATTAACACTGGAGTCCCTCAAGGATGCATTCTATCCCCCACCCTTTTCTTGGTATATATCAACGATTTGCTAGGAACCACTGTCAATCCAATCTACAGCTTTGCGGACGATAGCACACTTATTTCCACATTTAAGTCCGCCAAACCAACGACAGCCGCAAGTTCTCAGAATCTTAGGCAGCAACAAGTAGCTTCAACCAACAACGATATTAGAGCAATCTTGGAGTGGGGCGACAACAATTTGGTCAATTTTAAGGCTAAAAAAACGCAGGCTGCAGTATTTACGATGAAGACTAACTTTGGTGGCCCGGAGCTGGTTATGGCAGGAAAAACATTGCCAATGAAATTATCTTTACATCTTCTAGGAGTCGAGGTCACCAACAGTGTGTCCTGGCATGACCACGTTGCCGAGGTCGCCAGGGCGGCTTCCAAAAAACTCGGAGTGCTTTTCAAAACGATAAACTGTATACACCAGAACAGCTGCTGACTCTTTATAAGGCTCAAATACGCCCTTCCCTCGAGTATTGCTCGCATGTCTGGAGCTCTGCACCCAAGCATAGTTTAAACCTGCTGGATTCTATACAGAAGAGAGCTATTCGTCTTATCGACAAACCAGAACTGACAAAGAATCTGGATACTCTGGAGCACAGGAGAAAGGTGGCTGATCTCTGTTTATTCTACCGTTATTATCACGGTAAGTGCTCCTCTGAGCTGGCAGGCCTGATTCCACCCAGGGCTGTTCTGGCAAGAAGGACGCGTCTAGCAGTTGCGGCTCATCAACATCGAGTCTACCTGCCTACCCCAAGGACGTCGCTGTATCGGGACTCATTCATCTGGAGAACATCTTCTTTGTGGAACGGGCTTCCACCTCACATATTTCCCGACGCATACAACTTACAGCGATTCAAGATAAATGCCCACCAATATCTTCGCGCAAGCACCACTCCAAGAGTGACATAGGACTTTCCTCTTGTGCTTGTGTTTACCATAAAAAAAAAAACTCACATAAAGTCCCTACTTAATTCGGTCGGGTTATGACTATCTACGGAATTAGAAGTTAAATTCTTTATCGTAAACATTTAACGAGTTTAACGTCAATCCTGTTAGAGGAGGGCAAGTTAATTTAATAAGAATTAACTTGTGTACTGTAACTTATATACTTAATACACTTAAAGTCTAGATTCAGCTCAACATTTAAGAGAAGTGGCTGTACGAATTTGATTTTTCGTACTGGACCTCTTAAGTTTAGTGATGGGACTGGCAGGTTATAGTAAGTAAATGGTTCTGTGAAATATCTGTAGAATTATCCTGCAGATGAGATCTTTAATCTCTATATCTAATTCCCATTAGGGTGGTTTTTCTTTCACTCTACCAGATATTGTTTTATTTAATATCACAAATTGCAGTTTATATCAAAACGGAATCGACAATTTATATTAATATTCCATCCTGGTAAGGTCAATTACAACATCAAATTACCTTATTTGTTTTATCAGAAAACATCACAAGACTGTGAGATAAATGAATCTCAAAAAATATACAACACGTCCTACAAAGTGTTACTTGACAGATGCCCTACTCAATTCAGGCTCTACACTTTAAAGGCTAGTGTTCATAGTTATTTCATACTATCTGGAAAAATACAAAATAATATCAAATGGTTGACAATTGTTATTCAATTTCCGAACGTTTTCAATGTAGTTTTTCACTTCGACAATAACCAAAAAGAAAGTCATCACCTATTATAATACCTAATAACACATCTTACAAAGTGCTTCTGCAAAGATGCCTTACTCAATTCAGGACCTTGCACTTTGAAAGCTGGTGTTTTGGCATTGTATAAACTAATAAACATAATACAGCAGTGATGACCTTATTGATGAAATCAGGCTCACGATTTCAAGTTGGTTTAAATTTTCAAGAGCGTGCATTTTAGATGGGAAAGCGTAAGAGACAAACAATCATTCTTTAACCTTTCGGAATAGATATTTTTTAAAATTTATCACGCTCCATAAATTCGTCACAAAGATAGTGACAAAGTACAAAATTAAAACACAATAAAAATTGAAATGGGAAAATCCTGAAACCGAAGCATTTGATTTTCTGTTTGGTTATCCGATTGGTTCCTAGGTATCAGTGTAGAAAATTATCGTGAATACCATTTATATGTATGTCCTCCCTATTAATTATCTCCTCACTTATATTTCCTTAATCCAGTAGCCAAGTATTGAACCTATAAGGGTTGAAAAATTAAAACACAAAATCCAGTAGTAACCTTTTATTAGTTTATCCCATTAGTAATAAATAAGCGGCAGAATGTTGAATGAACTTTCAAAAGCCGAAAATGATACCTGCGTTTGCGGAGAATAATTATTAATAGAAGAGAATAATAATTAATAGTTCAGACGGGACGAAAATATGGTCGCTTCATTGGTGTGCGCTATTCTTTAATTTTTTCGAAGGCAATAAAAAAAATATTGCATAAAAATAAAATGCCTAAAAAACTGCGAAAGTGAATTTGGGTGTTTAATAGACTGAAAATAATTTAAGATACTAATTTTAGTAACAGTTTATAAAACGGTTTTCTGCTATAAGAAAATCTCTCTATATACAACTTTTCTAGTATCTTTATAGAACACATGTCGGCGCTGTTTTGAAACTGTTTTTATGTATTTCTTTTACCCTAGAAGCTTACGGGACCCGGGAGTGAATAGAGGTGCTGGGTAAGGTAAATTAACTATAAAATAGTGAAACAGCATCTGTACTACATACCTAAATACAACAAGCAGCTACAGGGTCTTTTTGAACAAAATAAAGGTCAAAAAACCTTAAAAAAAAATCGTTCTTGGTTTACTGCTTATCCACTGAGCTAGGGCGATGTTGCCATGTTAACCTACAAATATAAACAAACTACTGAAATTTATTTTTATATGGGAAAAAGGGTTGAAGCTATATTGAAGGTTATATTTCTTTACATGTTAGAGAACTATTTTATTAAAATATACTTCAACGTAAGTAATAAGAAACAAATACGTCTAAAAAGTGTATCCTATATAAGAAGAGAAATCCCGGAAGACATCTATATTTATCTGCCAAAATGATAGCATTTTTTACGTTATAATAGTGAACGGGTTTCACTATTTCTACACAAGCTAATACCCATCGATGATACCAGCAGATTCTATTAGTATGAAAAAGTATATAGAGAGCTCGTAAATGTTGAGCACATGGAGGGAGCTTAGGTCGTGTTGGTTGGTTCAGGTGTTACAGTTCGTAGAGCTTATCTTAACACACCATGGTTCACTAAACAATCCACCAGTATTCGGCGATTGAAACTCATCACTAAAAATTCGCTGATTCTAAAAGCACAACTGTCACAAGCCATCGTTTTTGTTTTGAAAAGCACTCAGCAATTATTATATATTTCCAGATAT
>NW_026088517.1:0-75066 GCF_022605725.1 Anthonomus grandis grandis
CACATCTCGTGAGAGTAGAGGTGAGATGCGGTAGAATGGCAAATAATGGACTTTTGACCCCCTTTTTGGCATAAAAACCCTTCTGAGACCCAGGAATCATTGACGATCGCAGTGAATTAATGGTTCACGTCTTTAGTCGGTTCAATTATATACGAAAAGTAACATTTCAAGATGATTCCTGGCATATTAGAGAGGTGAGATGCGGTAGAATGGCAAATAATGGACTTTTGACCCCCTTTTTGGCATAAAAACCCTTCTGAGACCCAGGAATCATTGACGATCGCAGTGAATTAATGGTTCACGTCTTTAGTCGGTTCAATTATATACGAAAAGTAACATTTCAAGATGATTCCTGGCATATTAGAGAGGTGAGATGCGGTAGAATGGCAAATAATGGACTTTTGACCCACTTTTTGGCATGAAAACCCTTCTGAGACCCAGGAATCATTGACGATCGTAGTGAATTGATGGTTCACGTCTTTAATCGGTTTAATTACATATGAAAAGTAACATTTCAAGATGATTCAAGGCATATTAGAGAGGTGAGATGCGGTAGAATGCCAAATAATGGACTTTTGACCCCCTTTTTGGCATCAAAACCCTTCTGAGACCCAGGAATCATTGACGATCGTAGTGAATTTATGGTTCACGTCTTTAATCGGTTTAATTACATATGAAAAGTAACATTTCAAGATGATTCAAGGCATATTAGAGAGGTGAGATGCGGTAGAATGCCAAATAATGGACTTTTGACCCCCTTTTTGGCATCAAAACCCTTCTGAGACCCAGGAATCATTGACGATCGCAGTGAATTTATGGTTCACGTCTTTAATCGGTGCAATTACATACGAAAAGTAACATTTCAAGATGATTCAAGGCATATTAGAGAGGTGAGATGCGGTAGAATGCCAAATAATGGACTTTTGACCCCCTTTTAGGCATGAAAACCCATCTGAGACCCAAGAATCATTGACGATCACAATGAATTTATAATTCACGTCTTTAATCGGTTCAATTATATACGAAAAGTAACATTTCAAGATGATTCCTGGCATATTAGAGAGGTGAGATGCGGTAGAATGGCAAATAATGGACTTTTGACCCCCTTTTTGGCATAAAAACCCTTCTGAGACCCAGGAATCATTGACGATCGCAGTGAATTAATGGTTCACGTCTTTAGTCGGTTCAATTATATACGAAAAGTAACATTTCAAGATGATTCCTGGCATATTAGAGAGGTGAGATGCGGTAGAATGGCAAATAATGGACTTTTGACCCCCTTTTAGGCATGAACACCCATCTGAGACCCAGGAATCATTGACGATCACAGTGAATTTATGGTTCACGTCTTTAATCGGTCCAATTAAATACGAAAAGTAACATTTCAAGATGATTCAAGGCATATTAGAGAGGTGAGATGCGGTAGAATGGCAAATAATGGACTTTTGACCCCCTTTTAGGCATGAACACCCATCTGAGACCCAGAGAAATCATTGACGATCACAGTGAATTTATGGTTCACGTCTTTAATCGGTCCAATTAAATACGAAAAGTAACATTTCAAGATGATTCAAGGCATATTAGAGAGGTGAGATGCGGTAGAATGCCAAATAATGGACTTTTGACCCCCTTTTAGGCATGAAAACCCATCTGAGACCCAAGAATCATTGACGATCACAATGAATTTATAATTCACGTCTTTAATCGGTTCAATTATATACGAAAAGTAACATTTCAAGATGATTCAAGGCATATTAGAGAGGTGAGATGCGGGTAGAATGGCAAATAATGGACTTTTGACCCCCTTTTTGGCATGAAAAACCCTTCTGAGACCCAAGAATCATTGACGATCACAATGAATTTATAATTCACGTCTTTAATCGGTTCAATTATATACGAAAAGTAACATTTCAAGATGATTCCTGGCATATTAGAGAGGTGAGATGCGGTTAGAATGCCAAATAATGGACTTTTGACCCCCTTTTTGGCATGAAAACGATTCTGAGACCCAGGAATCATTGACGATCGCAATGAATTGATGGTTCACGTCTTTAATCGTTTCAATTAAATACGAAAAGTAACATTTCAAGATGATTCCTGGCATATTAGAGAGGTGAGATGCGGTAGAATGCCAAATAATGGACTTTTGACCCCCTTTTTGGCGATGAATACGATTCTGAGACCCAGGAATCATTGACGATCGCAATGAATTGATGGTTCACGTCTTTAATCGTTTCAATTAAATACGAAAAGTAACATTTCAAGATAATTCAAGGCATATTAGAGAA
This sequence comes from Anthonomus grandis grandis, assembly GCF_022605725.1. Lineage (NCBI taxonomy): Eukaryota > Metazoa > Arthropoda > Insecta > Coleoptera > Curculionidae > Anthonomus > Anthonomus grandis. Next base: position 2,289 of record NW_026088517.1, read on the forward strand.
GTGAGATGCGGTAGAATGGCAAATAATGGACTTTTGACCCCCTTTTTGGCATGAAAACCCTTCTGAGACCCAGGAATCATTGACGATCACAATGAATTTATGGTTCACGTCTTTAATCGGTTTAATTTAATACGAAAAGTAACATTTCAAGATGATTCAAGGTATATTAGGGAGGTGAGATGCGGTAGAATGTCAAATAATGGACTTTTGACCCCCTTTTCGGCATGAAAACCCTTCTGAGATCCAAGAATTATTGACGATCGTAATGAATTGATGGTTCACGTCTTTAATCGGTTCAATTACATACGAAAAGTAACATTTCAAGATGATTCAAGGCATATTAGAGAGGTGAGATGCGGTAGAATGCCAAATAATGGACTTTTGACCCACTTTTTGGCATGAAAACCCATCTGAGACCCAGATATTTGAGTGTTAGATCAAAATATTCCAACCGAACATGTCTGACAGATGACAAGCTTTTCAATGTGCTACAACATACATACATATCCTTTTTCATCAAATTTACTTTTGTAATTAAATGACAGTTTTAAGTTATAGAAACAGCATTCGAATTCTGAACCGGCGATTGGTCATATTATACTGATGCAAACGATGTTCAAAAAAAATGGGGTTAGAGGCCATCTTCAGTTGATAGTCGTACCAAAGATACATGCAGAACATGTAAATTTTAATTATTTTTTAAGTCATGGCAGTCCAAGTTAGTAAAAGTTTTCCATTTAGTCTTTGAAAGTGAAAATTCCTTGCAGTTGACAACGCTAACTCCCATCAAGCAGCGTTTAAAAAGTGGGGGTTAGGATATTTTCAGTTGACAGCTTTGACACATGACAAGATAGGTTAATATAAATAGTGAGGTTAAATCCTATTCAGTTGACAGCATTGGCATTGACAGCTATGACAAATGACATGAAAGAAATTGGTGTTGCCAATCAAAAAACAGTTATGACAGTTAACTTAAAATATGGCGGAATTTTCGCGAAAGCAACCTCTCGTAAAGCTAATAGACCCCCTAAAAAAAACCTTAATATTCCTCAAAATCAAAATTTACTGAAACGTTCAGACCGTGCATAAATCACGTGATATTTTATTAAGAGTTATACCGGAAGGTGGTGGTAATAAGTCACGGTCAAAAATGATACATTGTATTTGTAAAAGGGAACGAGTGTCATTAGAAGGGATTTGAGATTTCGGAACCGTTTCCGCCCTCCTCAACCCCGCTCGCGCTCATATTTTATTGCCGACCTTTTATTAGTTTTTCGGGCGGCATTAGCCAAATGGGTGGGGGTGTAGCAGGGCATATGGTGATTTATTGCCTTGTAAGTTTTGTTTCCCGGTTTAATCGTAATGTCGGCAAATTAACGATAAAGTTTTAAGAAAAAAATACCACGGAATAATGCATAATTTGTTGCAGTTTATAAACGGAAATTAGCTTGGGGGGTAATAAAATCTCTGTCTAGGATATAGGATCGACGTGGCTCCCCTCCCCCTCTTGATGCTAATTTTAATTTATAATAATAATAATAAACATTTGTATAATAAAGTTTGAGGTTTGGATGTATCAGGGAATTAAATAAATATGCCAGAAAAGTACAAAAAGTAATGGAAAACCTATTATTAATTTAGTCAATTCACTAATTTGTTCTTATTGTTACAAAAAATAATATGTTAATTTATATTTTGCATTTTTTAAATTATTCCTGCTTATTTTTAAATTTTTAACTATAGTTATAGATCACTTAATATAAACTTAATCCTACATGACAATAAAAAAAAATTAATACTCTATGCAATTTAAATGTAGTTTACAGTGAGCGCCTAAAATATTAAAAATTATTAAAATCAGTATTTGCATATCTGTTAAATTATTTCTTTATGTGTTTCCTTCATTTTCAGTAGTTTCTTTTCCTGAGAGCATAACGTTGATGTTTCCTTTACTTTCAACTTATTTCTTTGATTTGTTTTTATAGTGTTAATTGGGGTTTCTAAATTTTTTTTTGTTGCTTCATTTCCGTTTTCTTTTCATTCTTATTCTTTCGCTTTATGTATTCTATTTCATTTTTCCTTTAGCATGTTTTTCTTCCTTATCCTTTGAACCTCTTCAATAACTTTTTTTAAATGATTCCAATTCTTCTTGATCGGCTGGTGCACTTTTAAAAGGAAATCGGATTTACATTTTATTTCATATTCATTATCATAAGTGAACGCCAATAGTACAACCATTTATTAGGGTATTTTATAGTTATGCCTTTTTTTCATTTGTATTTAAAATAGAGATTTATAGGTTAAAAGTTCAATTATTAATTCAGTTATCTTTTGTTCTTCTCGACCCTTTCATTAATCTTGTCCACTTTAAGAAATTGAAGGTGAAATAAAAAAAGACACTGATACTCTTGGTCTAAAAATACCGGGACAAATTGCATTCTCATTTATATGGTAATTTTATTCAAATGGCGTCAACGTCCTTCCATTAAAAATCGGAGGAACTTTTTAGCCTCCGCAGAAATAGCTGCAAGCGAATTATTTATGAATGCAAAGAGAGTCACAACAACAGGATCAAAAACAAACTGCTAAACTGCCCAAATGGAACAAGATCTTTCTGGTCGGTATCGAAAGCCGTTAGTCAAGGATTTGCTAAGTCGGCCTTGCCACCCCTAACAGCAGATGATGGTTCTATCGCGGTAACAGCAAGGGAAAAAGCCAACTTACTGGGTAAACTCTTCGCGTCCAATTCTACTCTGCACTCGCGAGGCAAAACACCGCCATATTTGCCAAAGGGTGATTTCATCGATGGGAGAAATTTTGTTTCCCCAACGAATTATAAAAAAAATTCTTAAAAGCGTAGACACCAACAAAGCTACTGGACCCGATGGAATTTCAGCTCTAATACTAAAACGTTGTGCAGACGAATTGACTCCTCCCTTATGTAGACTGTTCACGGCATCATGTAAACAGGGCCAATTTCCAACAAGTAGACGCTTCGCGTCTAGTCCATGGGGATCAGTAGAAATTTTCAAAATTTTTGACAGTACTACAAAAAAAAATCTCCACAATTATCCAAGGAGTGCCCTAAACACGCAGTGGGGAAGAGACCTGCCGTATCCTCACAAGGCTCTGAGTTCAAACCTTAGTCTCGGCATGGTGCTCTACCGAACTTTTTTTTTTTTTAGTACTTCGTAAAAAATTAACATCTATAGTAAATATCGAGAGAAAAGGGAAGGTCTCATTATCTATTATAATCAGAAATAAATTTCATTGAAATATTACTTACTTATTTCTGGGTATCATGCTTCAGAGAACCATGATGTGTTACAATACGCTCCGCTCTTTAATTTTAGTTTAGTAGATCTCAAAATTTGCATATCTCAACCGCTTTTCAAACCGCTTTTCCTACTCTAACTCGTAAAGCAAACGGGCCGAATTTGCCGCCACGATACCGAAAACCCCGCGATTACGTCATCTGGCCATGTGCGACGTCGTCCGTATGCTTTAAAATTGGGTGCTGGACCGCTAACTATATTGTACCATGCGTTGGCTCCCGTGGTGTCGACGGTATGACTGGTTGATTGGAACGGCTTATTTTTTGGAGTTTTTCTTAAATAACAGCGCGTTGCGGAAAAACGGTAACATTTCAAGAAAAACGGTTTTTAGTGGATTATAGCCACATAGTGTCCGGTGATTTCAGAAAAAAAATGGTTTTCGTAGGTGTCATAGGTATGCCGGTATAAAGCGTCAAAGTTAAAAAAAGGTGTAGAGCAAAAACTGCTTTACGTAGGGGACTGTAGACTATGTCGAAAAATAGCTTTTAAAAAGTTCTTAAAACGCTGAAAGTTTGAAATGTCTAGGTGCCGCCATTAAAGAGTTATTAAGAAAAATAGAAAAAATCGATCAAAAAAAGACTCAAAAAAGGGTTTATATTTGTTAACACAGCTTACCCTGTATAATACCTAGCGACATGACTAATACCTCTATTTAATCCTAAAGGATTAGGCTTTCAAACAGCGTAAACAAAAAAAATTAAAAAAAAATTTTTTTAGTAAAAACAAAATCATTTCTCGAAAAATTCACTTTTTTTTTTCGAAAAAAAAAATTTTACGTTTGAGCTCGTTTATCTCGGAAGCAGTTGCTTTTTGAAAAAAATTGTTTTAACAAAAAAAATAGCTACATTCACGTAGAAAAGGGCTGTTTTATTCGCATCATCATGAAGGTCACCGTTAAGGCCCCACAAATGTTTAAGTCCGCGAGGTACCGCGCAAAAAGTTCAAATTTCATTCACGGAAAAATCCCACTTCCAATGGGTTTTTTTTAAAAAACGCCCTTTCTGCACTGCTTCCCATGAAGGGCTTTGACGTCAGTGAGTTTCAGAAAATTCGGCTCAGTCAGTTTTCCACAAACTGCTGCACCGACTGTTTTCGCGAAAAAAGCAGTTTTTTGCCACGGCGTGGTTAAAAAAAATTTACATCATCACGTAGCCTCAACCTTCCCACATAAAACGGTGAAAACCAGAAAAAAAAATTCGCCATAGAAGCAAAGTTATTAACGTTTATGTGACGCGAGTCCTAAAATCTGTCAATTCTTCACGAGCACATATAAGAGCTTCGCTCTTAACAAGCTGGAAAACTACTCGAGTGCAAGCTGTACCCAAAAAGGGTAAGAAGACGATGCCCTCCAATTACCGCCCGATTGCACTAGTTCCAGTAATATCGAAGATTATGGAGAAAGCAGTCAACCAACAACTGTTAAGATATCTGGAATCATCTGGACTAATCAGCGATCATCAAGCGATTTTTTGGCCTACGTCACACACTTGTGGACGGAGGCCATGGAGAAGCACGGCGAGTCTCGCTCAGTCGCTCTTGACATTTCCAAGGCATTTGACAGAGTCTGGCATGAGGGACTACTAACCAAGCTCTCCTCAATCGGCATACAAAACTCATTATTGAAATGGATCAAAAGTTTTCTTGAACAACGAACAATCCAAGTAGCCGTCGATGGATACCTCTCCGACAAATTTAACATTAACGCTGGAGTCCCTCAAGGATGCATTCTATCCCCCACCCTTTTCTTGATATATATCAACGATTTGCTAGGAACCACTGTCAATCCAATCTACAGCTTTGCGGACAATAGCACACTTATTTCCACATTTAAGTCCGCCAAACCAACGACAGCCGCAAGTTCTCAGAATCTTAGGCAGCAACAAGTAGCTTCAATCGACAATGATATTAGAGCAATCTTGGAGTGGGGCGGTAACAATCTGGTCAATTTTAACGCTAAAAAAACGCAGGCTGCCGTATTTACGATGAAGACTAACCTTGGTGGCCCGGAGCTGGTTATGGCAAGGAAAACATTGCCAATGAAATCATCTTTACATCTTCTAGGAGTCGAGGTCACCAACAGTGTGTCCTGGCATGACCACGTTGCCGAGGTCGCCAGGGCGGCTTCCAAAAAACTCGGAATGCTTTTCAAAACGAAAAAACTCTATACACCAGAACAGCTGCTGACTCTTTATAAAGCTCAAATACGCCTTTCCCTCGAGTATTGCTCGCATGTCTGGAGCTCTGCACCCAAGCATAGTTTAAACCTCCTGGATTCTATACAGAAAAGAGTTATTCGTCTTATCGACAAACCAGAACTGACAAAGAGTCTGGATAGTCTGGAACACAGGAGAAAGGTGGCCGATCTCTGTTTATTCTACCGTTATTATCACAGTAAGTGCTCCTCTGAGCTGGCAGGCCTGATTCCACCCAGGGCTGTTCCGGCAAGAAAGAAGCGTCTAGCAGTTGCGGCTCATCAACATCGAGTCCACCTGCCTACCCCAAGGACGTCGCTGTATCGGAACTCATTCATCTTCTTTGTAGAACGGGCTTCCACCTCACATATTTCCCGACGCATACAACCTACAGCGATTCAAGATAAACGCCCACAAATATCTTTGCGCAAGCACCACTCCAAGAGTGACATAGGACTTTCCTCTTGTGCTTGTGTTTACCATAAAAAAATATATATCCCTACCTCAGTTTAAAAATTAGAAGAGGATGGGAATAAACTGATATTTTTCTTGGATAATTAGACCAATTATACCCGAAAAACACTATTTGCAATCCATCCAGACACTATTAATAAAATGAAACCACAATAGGGAGAAAAGTTGAATTCTCTTTAATCGATGAATAAGAAGCTTTGTCCACAAATATTTTATGATATATATTTTCTTATAAATTCAATTATTATATTTAATTAACAACTAACGCCTTTATTTACTTAATGCATCTTCAAGCCTCGTTAACGAGACGACGTGCAAAACGAAACATATACGCACAAAAAGTAATTGACGAAAACGTACGGCCTCCATTTAGACGTTTGCCTTTTCCTGAGAGAGAGGACTTTCGCTGATATTAGCACTAATTTATTTTTGCAGTTCGTACTCTCCTTAACCGTCTTCTCTCATATGCCGCGGCCTTAATTAGTAACAGGGCCCCACAGGGCCCCACTTTTACTCCCTTTCTTTGAGGTTTCTTCTATACTATATACTTTCTCGAAATTTACTTCTTTGTTTCATTTATTATGAGGACAGACCGTTTGGGTAAAGCAATTTAGAGGCATAATGAATATTGCCGAGGGTTTTTTTTTCTTTTTTAATATAAATTACAGAGCAACTCAACATAAAAAACTATAGATGGATACCTCTCTATGGTAGCGAGAAGAGAATACAGTTAAACTGGTTCTAATAAAATGTATTACTACAGTTAATCACTTTATATTTTGGGTTGAACTGTAGTAATAATTAGCAATTTGATACAGACAAAACTAATAAATATAACTTCCCCATTAATAGGTTCGATACTCTTATATTGGTATAAATTAAACTTGTAACTAATAAACCTTTACTGGTATATATAATTTATAATAAAACACTTAGATAGTGTCGAGAAGGGAAAAGAGCTAAATGGGTTTGACACTTTTTTCCTAACAAAATCAAAGATCACAAGGGACTACATGGACCGAAGAAGATTTAAAACCTTAGGTCAAGTCTTTACATCCCTTGGCCACCTCATAATAAGACCTAAAAGCTACTTACCAACTTATAACTGTCAATATTCCTTTATCACAACAGCTCCTTCATATATCTAACATCCTCGGGAATAACCCTCCACACATACAGGATTTCTATCATAAGGGAGTAGAACTTTTTTTTTTTTTTGAATAATGGTGGGAGACCGGTTCGCTAAAAGTTTTAGACACACGCCGCAAATAAATAATAAGTTTATACGGGCTAAATCCGATTATTTTTGCCGACTACTTGCCTTTCTTAACGCCTAATTAGGAAACTTCGGGGCCGCAGGGGTCTATAAATAGTTTGCCCGGAATCTCGCCGCGGGGCCGAAAATTCGATAAATCCTACCAGTAGGACCGTTGTTTTGGGGTCGTAAATACGCTTTAGCAGAAGGTTATTTAACATTTTTCAAAAATTTCCATGTTATGAAACGTCGGTAGAAAAACTAGGTTATGTTATGTTCACTCTGCTGTGTTGACATTTGTTCTTGTTGACAGTCTTTTGAGTGATGACTATAGACTTTATAGAGTAGCAATGTATAAATGGTTAGCTTATTATAGGATTTTAATACTACTTTTTGAGTAAACGAAAAAATAATAAATTATTATTGGTCCTACCGTAGTTATGAACTAATTTATAAATTTTTTTACTAGCAACGCGACACTCGACAAAAAAAATTATTAAATGGCGATACTCTATCAAGTTTAATGCTCGAGAGTCAAGGTTCTTTGGTATGTCAGACAGTGGGAGCGACGTTGTCCAACTGTCTCAGTTATTAAATAAAATTATTGTTTTTTTAAGGCTGAAATGTTTATTTACATAAATAAAAACATTAAAAAGGAATTATTTTAAATTCCTAGTAATAGTCTATAACTGTAATTTAGAGATTTTAGATAGTATTGTTACAGCAACGTTGCAATATTTTTAAAACTGACGACACTACTATACACATGACAGATGTCACGTGAAATGACAGTTTTAGGTTATGTTTTTTATTTATATTAGTTTTAAATTATTTTGAGGATGTTTAAACTGGGTTTTTCGAAAATAGAGCATTATTAGCCGAGTTATTTGCAAGAGGAGTTAGAAGGGACATAAAATACGTGCAGTACGCATATTTTATTCCCAAAATTTAAGGGTTTTTGAGTGAATGATCGCCCAATCCCTGTTTCAAGGATTTACACCTGTTTGGTAAACTTTTACTTCCTATATGTGCCTTATATTTAAATTATTGTAGGGAGAAAAACTGTTGTTTAAGTAAAGCATTGTAGCCCCTAAGAAGACATGCTAGGTTTTCCTGACCAGTGAGAGACTTGCCTGCCGAGAAAACTGTCTTCAAAACCCTAAAATGCTGATTTTCTTTTACTCCTCTTGACATTTTAAGCCTTTTATTGACTCATTAAGCATTTTTACCAGAAAAATGCGATATAAAAGACCACTAAAAGTTTGATAACCTCCCTTAGATCTTAAAACAATGAAACCTGATCGAATACAATGGAACTAGTCTTACTGTAAGTTTCGCTCCATTTATAAATTAAGAAGGCCAACTTGAGTCGTATCTTATAAAGAACCATTTAAAACTTTCAACACTTTAAAAAAAGAAAATACTAATTTCTCTTCATAAAGGAATTAATTAATTCCCAAACTAAATTTATAAAATAATTCTGCCCGGTAACAGTAAAACTTTCCGGCTAAAACTTTCGGGAATCTGTTGGTTCAACTTCTCGATATCTAAAACTGCAGTATAACGAGATGTTTAGTTAATGTTGCGCCCTTTAATATTTCATTAAAATCCAAAGGTTTAAGGCGCTTTTGTAATTTAATTAACTTCACGTCTGTATTTGTAAGATAATTATTTATACGGTCAGGGATTTGGAAGAAAGGCCAATTTTATTCCATTAATTTATTTTCAGCAGTTTGTTTAGTTTTCAAAGTGAGTTTTAGTTTTAGTTATTTTTTCCGTCAGGTTCTAAGTAATTGAAACGTTTATTACACACACGTGACCTCAACTCACTGGAATGGTCACTTTTCTTACTCTTCCAGGCAGTTGAAAATAAACGAACATGTCCTGAACTGCCTAAAAATCTGTCCTAAAATGATCATATATGACAATAATTTTCTTTCAATTCTAAGTATGTAAAAATAACTGAAATGAAGGTTTTTTTACAGAATTCAAAAATGAGTTATGCTTATCAGTCAAATTGATTGAATAATTTAAATTTAAAAATTGGCAACGAGAAAATAATATTTAAAGATCAAGCAAGGACTCTAGGTTTAATAATAGATCATAAATTATGCTTTAAAGAACATGTCACTAATTTACAAAATCATTATTAAATGCTAAATTATGTAACACTTGTATTTGACTTATTTGTGCAATAAAAAATACAATTTGGATTGTCAATGAAAATTGTACAAATCATTTAGTTATAATAACATAAAATAATAATTCTAATATATTGAAACATAATTTGATATATTATGACTTAAATAATTGTAATTTATACACATTGTGTGGCACTTTAGTACTGGTTCAAGTACTATTTACCTTATTGGTATAATGTTACGAAGTGGATAAATTAGTGTTACTATAATATTTAGTTAGTTTAGTTATAACAGTATTTCTTAAGCTTTGTTAACAAGAATGCATATTTTGAATTTAAATTTATACTTTAAATAAATTTATTACATTTTCAAGTACACTGGTCATTTTGCATAATTTTCAGCATTTTTTTGCCTCAGCATAATGAGTGTGATAGAGACAAACTTATATCAGATCTAAACATGCGTATGCTTCTATTGTTCGGTTACCAGAATACTATTTACATAATATTGAAGATCCGAAGAGGGTTCAGACTTTTGAGTATTCAAGTATGGAATTATTTAATGGAATATAGGATGAATAAAGTATCTAAAGCAACCATAATGAAAATAAGAGAAACATAATTTCATGTCGAAATCCTGTCGAAGATATTTCTATTCCTCTTAACCCAAAAAAAAATGTACATGTAATTAAATTAACTTACTTACATATGGCAAATTTGGGTTCAAATAACTCGTTATTTTGCACATACAGACACCATATAAATTTAACTAGTACACCCAAATAAAACAAAGAAAATCGTCTTCTAATTACGCACTGAACACCCAAATAACTCACAACGTTACGACTATTAAAAGTAAATAAAATTCGCGGCATTCCAGGCATCATAACATCGATGGCAGAGAATCCGAAAACCTTAAACCTACCTTCGGTACAATTTGAAATAATAATTTAAAATGATAGTTGAAAATTGGCGAATGCGTCGGACAAATTTCGAATATTTCAAATCGGCTCGGACCCCCGTTTAAGGAATCGCCGAGAATTATTTCTTATGTGCAAGTGAATTTGTTTGGCCAGGTACCCGTCTTTGTCTTATACATTATCGTTGACCTAAGTCGGTCTTTCTCTGGCACATTATCATAATATAAAATTAACTAAAAATAATAAATATGTAATAATTTCAATGGTATTAGTAATATAAATTTAATAAAAGAGAATAAGAAGGTTTGTATTGACTGAGTACGTAACGTAAATGAAATATAAAATTGTGATTTTTTTATGGCAATTTTTACTTGTTCCTGGAAGAAAAGAAATTATATATTTTTTCAAACTTTTACATTAAATGCCTGGAAACGGTGCCAAATTACAATTATAATTTGTGCCTTAAATTCCTGGAAAAAATCAGAAATTTAATTACCTTCTATTTAATTATTCTCTTTTTTTTTTATTAAGTTTTCTTAGTCTGAAAGGAATTAGGAAACTATGGAAAAATTAATTTGGACTTCTTTACCCTGAAAGAAAAATATTTTTGTTTTCAAATTTATTAAATAATGCCTGGAAAAAATGGATAACAAATCTTTCATAATTTGTGCCTCAGATTCCTGGAAAAAAAAAACAGAAATTTGTCAATTTTTTTCCAGGCGTTTGCAGTCTGGGAAAATATGAAATCTCTTGGTTTCTTAGTTATTTTGATTCAAATGCCTGAAAGGAATCAGTGAAATATGAAAAAGTTGAATTTTCAGGCATGTTTGGGTTGAAAAATGTTGGTTTTTTTTGGTAATTATTACTTCCCTGGTCCTGGAAAGTAAAAAAAAATAATTATAATTTTTTTGAAACTTTTGCATTAAACGCCTGGAAAAATACAAAATTCATTATTTTTTAATTAGTATCTTATTTTCTTGAAAAAAATCAGGAATATAAGTTTTTTCACTTTTTCGATTCAAACGCTTCAAATAAATAAGAAAAATATGGAAACATTTACTTTTCAGGCATTTTTAACCTGAAAAATGTTGATATTTTTTGGTAATTTTTGCTTTTTTTGTACGTGCAACAAACTACTTTTGGTTCAAAATTTTTCATTAAATGCTTGGAAAATGTGTAAAATTTGATTATTTTAATTTGTCTCTCATATTTCTGGAAAAAATCAGAAATTAAATTTTTTTCCAGACATTTGCAGTCTGGAAAATTATGAATTTTCTTAGTTATTTTAATTCAAATTCCTGAAAGAAATAAGGGACACATGAGGAAATTAAATTTTCAGGTATTTTTAGCTTAAAAAATGTTGATTTTTTAGTGATTATTATTTCCCTGATCCTTAAAAGAACAAAAAATTATAATTTTTTTGAAATTTTTGCATTGGAAATGCCTAGAAAAACACAAAATTTTATTATTTTTTAATTTGTGTCACTTAATTTCCAGGAAAAAAACAGAAGTTTCATTATTTTTCCAGGCATTTTTAATCTGGGCAAGTATGAATTTTCTCATTTTTGTGGTTCAAACGCTTGAAAGAAAATATGGAAAAAATTAATTTTCAGGCAATTTTAACCTGAAAATGTTTGATTTTTTTGGTAGTTTTTGCTTCCCGTGTACCTAAAATAATCATTTTTTTTGTACTTGTGCTTTAAATCGGTTTTAAATTTTTTTAACAATCAAAAATTCTTCAACTTTTTTTTAGGCATTTGGAGTCCTAAATAATGTTCAATTTTGTAAAGAGGAAACACATGCCTGGACGAAATAAAAAAAAATTGATTATTTTAAAATTTCTTCCAGTCATTCGAGGTCTGGAAAAATACGATTTTGCCTAGTATTATGGGCCAATTAAATAATTTTAAACATTGGACCTAATTGTCTGGAAAATGTACATTTTCTCAGTTTTTTTTAGTATTTCAGTTCAAATGCCTGATATCAATGAATATTTTGATTTTTTGCTACAAATGCTTGGACGAACTATAAATTTTCATTTTTTTTTTTGATAAGTAAATTCAGATATATGGAAAAAAATAAGGAGAATATTAGAAAAAACTAATTTTCAGACAGCTTTAGCTTGAAAAATTGTGATTTTTTTATGGTAATTTTTACTTGTTTACCTGGGAGAAAAAATATATATTTTTTTTTCAAACTTTTGCATTAAATGCCTGGAAAAGGTGCCAAATTACAATTATAATTTGTGCCTTAAATTCGTGGAAAAAATCAGAAATTTAAAGTTTTCTGAGTCTGAAAGGAATTAGGAAAATATGGAAAAACTAATTTGTTTTTTTTTTTAAATAAATTCAGACTTCTTTATTCTAAAAGAAAAATATTTTTGTTTTAAAATTTATTAAATAATGCCTGGAAAAAATGGATAACAAACATTTCATAATTTGTGTCTCAGATTCCTAGAAAAAAAGACGACCTTACTCCTAAGATTGTCGCTACTACATCACTTTAAAGTCGAATTAGCACATCGGCAAGTAAGTGGGACCAAAAACTCGGTCACAAGAATAAAAATTATTCGATTGCACAGCATGGTACTATTGCAATTTTAAACAGATTAATAGTGAAAGTAAAAATGCCCCGATTGGTCTATTAGTTTACGGTTTGTTGTGCATTTATTCGCTGAGAGAACCACGAAATAGGGTTTTTTAAGAGATCCACTGAAATACCTCCTGAGGATGGATTTGTGCCAAAAAAGAACATTTCTTACCCAATAATTGCTGGACCACCCTGTATATAATATTTTCTGAACAATTTGACTGTACACTTATTCACAGGACAGGATTTCTCAAATAATGTACAAGCAGTTGAAAAACTCATGAACTTGACCAAGTACAACTTTAAAATTTTGTACAAATATTCTCTGGTCAATGTGACTAGACACCTATTTCAGTGTTTCCAAATATGTACAAGAAGTTGAGAATAATTTGTTTTTTGAAAAATTGTGAAAATAAATTGAACAAAAAGTATTCATAATTCACAAAGTTGATAAAGTAAAACTTTGAAATATTGTACAAATATTCTCTGGACAATTTGACTGGATACCTATTTTAGCGTTTATTGAAATATGTACCAGATGCTGTAAAAAAAAAAGTTTTTTGGAAAAAAAAATCGAAAAAATTTCACAAGATGTAGAAATTTGTCAGTTTTTTCCAGGCATTTGCAGTCTGGAAAAATATGAAATTTCTTGGTTTCTTAGTTATTTTGGTTCAAATGTCAGGAAGGAATAAGCGAAATATGAAAAAGTTGAATTTTCAGGCATGTTTGGGTTGAAAAATGTTGGCTTTTTTTGGTAATTATTACTTCCCTGGTGCTGGGAAGCAAAAAAAAATAATTATAATTTTTTTGAAACTTTTGCATTAAACGCCTGGAAAAAATACAAAATTCATTATTTTTTAATTTGTATCTTAATTTCTTGGAAAAAATCAGGAATATAAATTTTTTCACTTTTTTGATTCAACCGCTTCAAATAAATAAGAAAAATATAAAAAAATAACTTTTCAGGCATTTTTAATCGGAAAAATGATTTCGGATATCGGAAAACCATTTTTTTTTCAAAATTTTTCATTAAATGCTTAAAAAATGTGTAATAATTCATTATTCTAATTTGTGTCTCATATTCCTGGAGAAAATCAAAAATAATTTTTTTTCTATTTTTTTCCAGGCATAAATTTTACATTAAATATCGGGCAAAAAAACAAAATTTCATAATTTGTGCCTTGAATTCCTGGAAAAAATCAGAAATTTAAATATTTGTCAATTTATGCCAGGAATTTGCAGTCTCGATAAAGTATGATATTTCTCAGTTTCTTAGTTATTTTGGTTTAAATGTCTGGAAAAAATAAAGGAAATAAGAAAAAATTAAATTTTCAGGCATTTTTCCAGCTTGAAAAAAGTTGATTTTTTTAGTAATTATTACTTCCCTGGTCCTTGGGAGAATAAAAAATAATAATTTTTTTAGTTAAAAAATTAAACATTCAATGCCCGGAAAAAATACAAAATTTCATTATTTTTTAATTTATGTCTTATTTTTCTGGAAAAAAATGGAAATTTAATTGCTTTCATCCCAATATTGCTTTCATCTCAATAATACTTAATTTTCTTATTTTTAATCTATAAATTTTGATTCTTTTGGGAATTTTTGCTTCATAAAAGAGGTAAAGTTTTTTTCAAGCTTTTACATTAAAAGCCTGGAAATGAGTTTTTTTCCAAGACCTAATAAAAAAACTAATAAATCTGGAATGAAATGCTTATATCTCAGGAACCAAGAGTGTTGAGAAACTGAAAACTGAACTAGAGATTATTCCAATAAAATGACTGAACATGTGTTTCGCCATTTTTTCCAAAATTTCTAGAAATGGAAAAAATTAACCTTCAAAAGGGCAAATAAAAAACAGAGTCTTTACCTTGGAAGTTGAAAATTGAAATACAGATTACTCAAATAAAATTTTTAATTTCTTTACAGGCATTTGTAGTCTGGGAAAATATGAATTGTCTTAGTCTTTTTGTTATGCCTGGAAGAAATTAAATATTTTCTAAGACTTATGCCCCAAATATCTGGAAAAATCAAATGCTCAATGTTTTCTAGGCATTTTTACCTTGAAAACAGTTGACTCGTTAAAAAACAGAAAGAACAATTAAATTAAAAATAAAATTACTATTGTAATTAAAAAAAGTGTAAAAAAGTGGCATCTTAAACAATCCCTATACAGCAGAGCCAATAAAGTGATCAAAAAGGCAAACACTAATGAGACATCAAACGTCGGCGTGCCGCTGGGGGAGGGGGGGATTTTCCACGGCTTTGAGTGCGGGATATAAAAGGTTTTACTAATACACCAATTTGGTCCGATAAAAGCACCAGTTCAACATTCGCTTCATTCTGAAGATAAAGGCAATAAAGAGCGATTAAAACCGAACTGCAATAAAGGACGGCTTTAATGGGAGTTTAAAGAGAGTTAGCGATTTTATTGGATTTATTTTCTCTGTTTTCTCTCTCTCGATCCCTCCCCCCCCTCACCTCAAAGCCGACTGAAAAGAGAAAAAACTTTTTGGAATTCAGAATTGACTTCGGGGAGTTACTTTCGGGTGTATGACTCAAAAATATGTGTTTTTGAGTGAGGAGAATTAACGTGAATATTAATAGGATTTAAAACAAGTTTTTTTTTTAAATTTGAGAAGATGTCCATAAATCAAAAAATTGATCAGATACAATTTTAAAAATTTGTACACATATTCTCTGGACAATTTGGTTGAACACCTATTTTAGGGTTTTCCTAAATTTGAACAGAATTTTGCAAAAAAAAATTTTTTCTTGGAAAAAAAATTTTTTTTTTTAAAATTTGAGAAAATGTCCATAAGTCAAAAAATTGATCAGCTATAATTTTGAAAATTTGCACACATATTCTCTGCACAATTTGGTTGGACACCTATTTTAGCGTTTTTCTAAATTTGAACAGAATTTTGCAAAAAAATTTTTTTTTTTGGAAAAAACATTTTTTTTCTTAAAATTTGAGAAAATGTCCATAAGTCAAAAAATTGATCAGCTATAATTTTGAAAATTTGGACACATATTCTCTGTACAATTTGGTTGGACACCTATTTTAGCGTTTTTTAAAATTTGTACAGAATTTTGAAAAAATTTTTTTTTTTTGGAAAAAAGATTTTTTTTCCTAAAATTTGAGAAAATGTCCATAAGTCAAAAAATTGATCAGCTATAATTTTAAAAATTTGTACACATATTCTCTGGACAATTTGGTTGGACACCTATCTTAGCGTTTTTTTAAATTTGAACAGAATTTTGCAAAAAAAGACTTTTTCTTGGAAAAAACATTTTTTTTCTTAAAATTTGAGAAAATGTCCATAAGTCAAAAAATTGATCAGCTATAATTTTGAAAATTTGCACACATATTCTCTGCACAATTTGGTTGGACACCTATTTTAGCGTTTTTCTAAATTTGAACAGAATTTTGCAAAAAAATTTTTTTTTTTGGAAAAAACATTTTTTTTCTTAAAATTTGAGAAAATGTCCATAAGTCAAAAAATTGATCAGCTATAATTTTGAAAATTTGCACACATATTCTCTGCACAATTTGGTTGGACATCTATTTTAGCGTTTTTTTAAATTTGAACAGAATTTTGCAAAAAAAATTTTTTTTTTGGAAAAACAGTTTTTTCTTAAAATTTGAGAAAATGTCCATAAGTCAAAAAATTGATCAGCTATAATTTTGAAAATTTGCACACATATTCTCTGCACAATTTGGTTGGACACCTATTTTAGCGTTTTTCTAAATTTGAACAGAATTTTGCAAAAAAATTTTTTTTTTTGGAAAAAACATTTTTTTTCTTAAAATTTGAGAAAATGTCCATAAGTCAAAAAATTGATCAGCTATAATTTTGAAAATTTGGACACATATTCTCTGTACAATTTGGTTGGACACCTATTTTAGCGTTTTTTAAAATTTGTACAGAATTTTGAAAAAATTTTTTTTTTTTGGAAAAAAGATTTTTTTTCCTAAAATTTGAGAAAATGTCCATAAGTCAAAAAATTGATCAGCTATAATTTTAAAAATTTGTACACATATTCTCTGGACAATTTGGTTGGACACCTATCTTAGCGTTTTTTTAAATTTGAACAGAATTTTGCAAAAAAAGACTTTTTCTTGGAAAAAACATTTTTTTTCTTAAAATTTGAGAAAATGTCCATAAGTCAAAAAATTGATCAGCTATAATTTTGAAAATTTGCACACATATTCTCTGCACAATTTGGTTGGACACCTATTTTAGCGTTTTTCTAAATTTGAACAGAATTTTGCAAAAAAATTTTTTTTTTTGGAAAAAACATTTTTTTTCTTAAAATTTGAGAAAATGTCCATAAGTCAAAAAATTGATCAGCTATAATTTTGAAAATTTGCACACATATTCTCTGCACAATTTGGTTGGACATCTATTTTAGCGTTTTTTTAAATTTGAACAGAATTTTGCAAAAAAAATTTTTTTTTTGGAAAAACAGTTTTTTCTTAAAATTTGAGAAAATGTCCATAAGTCAAAAAATTGATCAGCTATAATTTTGAAAATTTGCACGCATATTCTCTGCACAATTTGGTTGGACACCTATTTTAGCGTTTTTTTAAATTTGAACAGAATTTTGAAAAAAAAACTTTTTCTTGGAAAAAACATTTTTTTTCTTAAAATTTGAGAAAATGTCCATAAGTCAAAAAATTGATCAGCTATAATTTTGAAAATTTGCACACATATTCTCTGCACAATTTGGTTGGACATCTATTTTAGCGTTTTTTTAAATTTGAACAGAATTTTGAAAAAAAAATTTTTTCTTGGAAAAAACATTTTTTTTCCTAAAATTTGAGAAGATGTCCATAAGTCAAAAAACTGATCAGTTACAATTTTGAAAATTTGCACACATATTCTCTGCACAATTTGGTTGGACACCTATTTTAGCGTTTTTCTAAATTTGAACAGAATTTTGCAAAAAAAATGTTTTTTTGGAAAAAACAATTTTTTTTCCTAATATTTGAGAAAATGCCCATAAGTCAACAAATTTATGAGCTACAATTTTAAGAATTTGTATACATATTCCTTGGACAATTTGATCGGATACCTATTTAAACGTTTTTTAAAATTTATACAGATTTTTGAAAAAAAAATTTTTTTGGGAAAATAACATTTTTTTTTTAAATTTGAGAAAATGTCCATAACTCAAAAACTTAATCAGATAAAATTCTGAAAATTTGCACACATATTCTCTGAACAATTTGATTGGATACCTATTTCAGCGTTTTTCAAAATTTGTACAGATGTGCCTATTTATAAAATTATCGCCTTTAGCCTTACAGCCCTCTACGAGGGGATGTAATAACCCCTAAAAAGCCCTATGTCACCTAATTTTATTTTATTTATTTCTTAATATTACTAAATATCTTAAAATTACTCAGTTTTTTTAAATAATGACAACTGGTTAAAATTCTGAGAAGATTATCATTCTGATTAATAACAAATTAAAAAAAGCAAGGAATAACTGCCTACTGCCAGTGAAAAGTAGATAGATAAGAAATACTGTCCTTTAAATAAAACAAATTTATTAAATTAATGAAGTACTCCTCTAAAAAGTGCTCCAATTGAGCCCCGCTTATTTCCATACAAGAATAAAGATTTTGCTCAATTCAAGGCCTGACATTTTCTAGAACTTCAGGTATTATCAACAGGGTTTCTGGTTGGGTAGCGTAAACTTTAGTTTCAAATATCTTCACAAAAATCGAAAATCGAGTGTCGGCAAATCAGGCGACCTAGCTGGCCATTCCATAAAAGGTCACCCCCCTACCAGTCCAACGATCAGGAAATATTTCATCAAGATATGGCCGGACATTAGCAGAATAGTGTGGAGGTGTGACTTTAGTTGTTTCTTCCACCTTCGTTGACAATCGTTTCCGTTATTATAGCTGAAAAGACGGCCTAAAGCCGGAGTCTTTGAGTCAATAAATTGTTGTTAAACCAGTGGCTTTAAAACGTTCTTAACTATTTCGTCGGTTAATTAGCCACGGTCGAGATTAAGTAATCGGCGCAGGGAGAAAAAGAAAAGCGCAAAAGGGGATGATTTGTTTTCCCCGAACGAAATACAACAACCGAAGATTTTTCAAGGGAACATTGCCGCCCCCCCTGCCCCTTGCACCGCTTTATTATTTATCGCGGTGCCGGGCTTTAGTCGAAATTAGTTACGAATTTCTACGGCACAACGAAATTAAGTTATCCGGGGCTAATTTCGCCCCGGGGCCGCTTTCCGCACTGAACTGTAACTCCTAATTCATAATTGTTTCTGCTAGAACTATGAACTTTATTAAATACGAGCGAAATATTATTTCCGACCACCACTTCTGCCCTTCGTTCCTGCGGTGGATATACGTTCCACCTATATTGGACTTTAATTTCTTGTTTTCCATGTGGAATTTCTAATATTCCATGTAGGTATGTGTGTTCTGCGTATTATTTAGTAAGTTCTTGATGGTCATTTTAAATCAGTTTTCCATGCAGTTGGTAACTATTTTTGTTGCTTTCAACTGTCTGTAAAAGTAGGAACAATTATCTGGAAGATATTGGCAATTTTAGGGATATTTTTGATCATTTTAAGGCAATTTTATTAGACAGTTCAGCATTTGTAGTACAATTTTATGGTTATTGTGAAAAAGATATTCTACTGAAATTAACATGTTCGTGGCCAGAGGCTTTCAAGTACAATTTTCTAATTTTTATTAAATTTTTTACGAATTTATTGGATTTTTTTTCCTTTTTTTTCCTCACCTCATTTTATGTAAATTTTTTTATTATAGTCTTTAATTGAACATTATACTAAAATGCCTTGTAATTAAAGTGATTTTTGGAAATTCTTAGCACAATTGAATGATTTTTTTAAATTTTGTACAAATTTGTACTTGAGCTTTTTCCCTCTTTGTACTTTGGCATTTTTGCTTGTTCGTTGAGGTTGATTTCAGCACAATTTTATTTTCAGTACAAAATTTGTCTTATAATCCGTAATTAAACTTCTCCTTTTTACTAGATCATACAGGTTAATTTTAATAAAATTCATGCGAAAATGCCTTGTAATTTATAATCAAAAATTGTACTTAAAAATTAACTTTTTTTTATTGTGAAAAAAAAATTAATTAAAATTGTACTGGAAATAATAGATAAGAAATATAGAAATAATTGTACTGGAAATAACCAGTACAATTTACCATCATGCATTTTTTTATTTTATTAGGCGGTTTTTACTTTAATAATGTCCTTTTAGAAATTTTTTAGTGATGCGTAGCCTCTGGCCACTTATAAGGTGGCTTAAAAGTATAATTTTATGATTTTCTAACTAGGTCTCAAATGAGTTTTTGGGTCACAAATGAAAATTTTCTAGGCCGTCTTATGCCTTAATAATGGCCCGAATGATCCTTAAAATGCATTTTTTTAAATTTGATGTATTTAGAGAAAATTCTAAGAGAAAATTCCAGGGTAATAGTTTCTATCATCGGAAATCGATAACACCCTCCCGGAGGGAATAAAGAATTAATGACCGTAGGTAAGATTTATGGCTCGCTGGCTAAAAACGGTTAAAGTGCCCCTCTCGTTAAATAATGAAAAAGTATTTTACTGTTTCAGTGTTCAGCGATGACTTTGCTGCTAAAAGTTTCTTTTTTCTCTAAATGAAAAAAAGGGGGTGATTGAATTGAATGAGAGCGGGTATGGCCGTAATATAATGTGATCAAAAACATAAGTAATGCCATATGCACCCTCTTGCGATAAAAACATTTAAATTGCGTTCTGAAAATAGCGACAAAACTTAACATCTGTTTGCATAACAACCGGGAGCGAATATTATCGACCTTGATTAGTCATAGCAGTGAATACTGAATATACCCTACGAAGTATATACGGTCAATCAGTTGCGTGTGATGCTTTGCATCGTCAGTTATTCATTTTAATATGGCGTCATCTAAAGGAAACGTAAGGTTTGCTTTGTTTTAGTTAAAAAAAAATTATAGTAAATGTTCAAAATGCTGACCGTATATAAAAAGAAACGAACTATTATTTTTTTGGGAGACTCTTTCAAAAGTTCCAATATCTTGATTTTTAGTGTATAGATTTTAATAATTATTTCAGAAAATGCTTTAAAAACCCTTAGAGCATGTTATTTGTATTTGTAAAGACTTTTTGCACACAATTAGCAATTTAATAACAGGAAACTCTATACTTAGCTGGAAGAAAAAGATCTGAGAATCAAGGCGTGGCTTGAAGATAAAAAGAAACTTTCGCTACTGCTGGAAGAAGCGAAAAACCGCCCCACCAAGACCCTTCTTATAAATTTATATCTGAAAAGTAAGGAATCGGCCAACGTGGAAGAACTGGAAGCAGAAACCGAGAATGTCATGTCAGTAACCTTTCCTCGCACCGGTTCCTTGGAACAACGGATCAAAGATATCCAGAAACAGTGTCTGAACCAACTGGGTGACTTGTTAACTCCCGAATTAGTTAATAAATTAAATTAGAACCATTAGTACGTTTTTTATTGTCTACCCCTCAACTACTTAAGTTATAACATTAAACAAAACTAAAACAGTATCACAATAATAATATATAGTATATTTTAATAATATATGACACGTAGAATTTTGAATTTACTATAAATTATTACTGTGATACTGCGGATTTTTTGTTGTTTTGTTTAATGACATAACAATCAGTATCTTCGTCAACTATGGATGATTTTTTTGAATTACTTTATTAAGTCTTTATGTGACATCGCATATCTGGGACAAAATTCCTTTTTAGGAGGAAGCACGCTAAAACGTCCAGAAAATCCAGAAATGTTATTTAAAATGGCGACACGCCAACTTTCGTGACCGTAAACGGGGGGGCAGCACTTAAATCAGGACATAAGCTGATTATGGACCCATTTTTATTAATGTCGCGCTATTATTACTCGCTTTTTTTCTATTTTAATCAATGGAACGTTTTTAATGGGTTAAGTAAGTAGGTAAAGGGATTTTTTTTTAATATGTAGCAAAATGGTGTTTTTTGAGTGGAAAAAAGGGGTTACAATACTATTTAATGGCATAAGGTTTTTTTTGAGATTTTTACTATTTTTATTCATTATTCACCGTTAAAAATTAATAATTTAATTTAATAAAAAAAAATTAAACTTTTTCTCTGAATTTGAGAATTGGAACGCAGCTATTTCTAAAAAACTTTTCACACCGTTTTTCTCAATCATTAAAAAAAATATTAAATAAATAGATCAGCCTTGGAAGTTTAAAAACAAATGACTGATTTTGCAATAACTGAGAACACCTGGAATTACCTGGATTTTCCTGAATGCTTAAAAAAATCACATTTTTTCTACGATGAAGCTCTCACTATCTATAGAAACAAGTTAAAAGTGACTAACCAGCGATTTTTCAATATTTTTTTTAAAGTTTAAAATTAATTAATAATATGGACAAATATGTAGGAGAAGCTGCGTTCCAATTTTCAATTTTCTAACTTTCTTGGTGTCAGAGATATGAGCATATTGCCTCTAGAAATTCCAAGATTATTTTTTTTTAATTTTCATAATTTTTAAAGCAAACGGTGAAATAGGTGTCCAATGATTTTATTAGGAGTACCTATGTTCCAATTTTCAAATCTCTAACTTCATATTAATAATTTAAAATAAAGCTATCATAAATTATATATAAAATCGATTGGTAATTTTATTTTTCGAAGAGGAGATTTTGCTTAACAATTGAAATTGTATTGAAACTCCTATAAATCCGAGATATTTTTGAGAATTCTAGATAGTTGAGGTAATTCCAGGATGTAGACTTAACTGCCTGAACTTCTTGAGTTTATTTTATTTAGAATTCCGGGCAGTTGAGGCAATCAAACAGTTATCCCAATTGCCTTGAATTGAAAAAAAGGATTGATATATTATAATTTTGGGGAATTCCAGGGAGTTGAGGGAATTCTAGGAGGTAGGCTCAACTGCCTGGAATTTTTCATCCATGATTTTATTTTATCTGTAATTCCAGGCAGACAAGGGAGTCGAACAACTAAGTCTCAATTGCCTAGAATTGAAAGAAAAAGATTTACATGTTATAATATCTATAATTTTAGGATATTTTGGTGAATTTTAGGCAGTTGAGGTAGTTCTAGACCAACTGCTTGAAAAAATAATTTAAAAAAAATTTATTTGTAATGCCAGGCAGTTGAGGCAGTCAAACAACTCAGTCTCAATTGTCTGAAATTGAAAAAAAAAGGATTTAAATATAACAATCTTTATAAATCCAGGATATTTTTTGAAATTTCGAAGTAGTTGAGGTAATTCCAACATGTAGGTACAACTGCCTGGAATTCTTCATCCATGTTTTTATTTTATTTGTAATGCCAGGCAGTTAAGGCAGTCAAACAATTCAGTCTCAATTGCCTGGAATTGAAAAAAAAAACATTTACATATTACAGTCTCTACAGTTTCGGGATATTTTTGAATTTTCGAAGTACTTGAGGTAATTCCAACATGTGGGTTCAACTGCCTGGAATTTTTGATCCATGATTTTATTTTATTTGTAATTCTAGGCAGTTGAGGCAGTCAAACAGTTCAGTCTCAATTGCCTGAAATTGAAAAAAAGGATATATATGTTACAGTCTTTATAATTCCAGGATATTTTTGAAAATTACAAGTAGTTGAGGTAATTCCAACGTGTAGGTTCAACTGCCTGGAATTTTTGATCCATGATTTTATTTTATTTATAATTCCAGGCAGTTGAGGCAGTCAAACAACTCAGTCTCAATTGCCTGGAATTGAAAAAAAAACATTTACATATTACAATCTCTATAGTTTCGGGAGATTTTTAGTAATTCCATGCATTTGAAGTTGAGGAACTACCTGGAATTATTAAATTATGTTTTTATTTTATTTGTAATTCCAGGCAGTTAAGGCGGTCAAACAGCTTAGCCTCAATTGTCTAGAACTGAAATAAAGGATTTATATATTACAGTCTTTATAATTCCAGGACATTTTTGAAAGTTCCAAGTAGTTGAGGTAATTACAACATGTAAGATCAACTGCCTGTAATTTTTGATCCATGATTTTATTTTATTAGTAATTCCAAACAGTTAAGGCAGTCAAACAGCTCAGTCTCAATTGCGTGGAATTGAAAAAAAAGATTTACATATTACAGTCCCTATAATTCCAGGATATTTTTGAAATTTCGAAGTACTTGAGGTAATTCCAACATGTAGGTTTAACTGCCTGGAATTTTTGATCCATGATTTTATTTTATTGATAATTCCAGGCAGTTGAGGCACTTAAACAATACAGTCTCAATTGCCTGGAATTAAAAAAAAAAACATTTACATATAACAATCTCTATAGTTTCGGGAGATTTTTAGTAATTCCATGCACTTGAAGTTGAGGAACTATCTGGAATTATTAAATTATGTTTTTATTTTATTTGTAATTCCAGGCAGTTGAGGCGGTTAAACAGCTCAGTCTCAAATGCTTGAAATTGAAAAAAAAGATTTACATATTACAGTCTCTAGAATTCCAGGATATTTTTGAAATTTCGAAGTAGTTGAGATAATTCCAACATGTAGGTTTAACTGCCTGGAATTTTTGATCCATGATTTTATTTTATTGATAATTCCAGGCAGTTGAGGCACTTAAACAATACAGTCTCAATTGCCTGGAATTAAAAAAAAAAACATTTACATATTACAATCTCTATAGTTTCGGGAGATTTTTAGTAATTCCATGCACTTGAAGTTGAGGAACTACCTGGAATTATTAAATTATGTTTTTAATTTATATGTAATTCCAGGCAGATGAGGCAGTTAAACAGCATAGTCTCAATTGCCTGGAATTAAAAAAAGCATTTACATGTTACAATCTCTATAGTTTCGGAAGATTTTCAGCACGTAGGTTTAACTACCTGGAATTATTAAATCAGGTTTTTATTTTATTTGTAATTCCAGGCAGTTGAGGCGGTCAAACAGCTAAGTTTCAATTGCCTGAAAATGAGAAAAAGATTTACATATTAGAGTCTGTATAATTCCGGGTTATTTATGAAAATTTCAGATAGTTGAGGTAATTTGAGGTAATTCCAGCACGTAGGATAAACTGCCTAGAATTCTTAAAAAATATTTATCTTTTTTTTGTAAGCCCAGGTACTTGAGGCAGTCAAACAGATCAGTTTCAATTGCTTGGAAGTAGAAATTAAAAAGGATTTACGATCGTATAGTGCCTATAGTTCGGAAAAATTTAAAAAAATTCCAGGCAGTTGAGGTAATTTCTGCACGTAGGTTCAACTGCCTGGAATTCATATTTCATGAATTTATTTTATTTGTAATTCCAGTCAGTTGAGGCAGTCAAACAGCTCAGTCTCAATTGCCTGGAATTGAAAAAAGTATTTACATATCCTAGTCTCTATATTTCCATGATTTTTTTAGGAATTTTAGGAAACATTTTTATGAAATAATTTAGGAAATCATTTGGTAGTTGAAGTAATTCCGGCACTTGGGTTCAGCCGAACAATTCAAATTCAAACTCTTCAGTTCTACATCCAGCTACTACTAAATAATTTACTATATGTATATACATATGAATGAAAAAATAAAAGTAATTATTAGTATTTGTGTATTATATATAACATATTATTTATGCACTTATATCCAAACCGTTTTAACTCCACAATGACACTAAAACAGATTTTTTTTAAATATTTAATTATTACAACTGAATTTATTAGATTAAGTAAAAACTCAAAGACTCCAACTTTGAGATGATTTTTTAGGTCTATAAACGATCATTCTCAAATGCCATTTCTCGTCTATAGTTAAGACATGAAATGCACCTAGTACTAGTAGTTGATCCAGGTCGTGATTGACATTAAGTACCTTTTAACTCTTCATTGAAATGTATCATTTAGCCACCTTTCCAGATCAATTTGTATTCCAAAATCTCTAGAACGGCTTTAAGGAATCTTCTGATCTGCTCTATGTGGATCCATAAACGGTATGTTTGAACTTTTAGATTGACTTTGATCAGAAAAAACGATTTTGAGGGGCATTTAATAAGACTAGTGTAATGATTAGTAAGAGGAAGTGTAATGCTTTAGAAAACTCCAAAAATGGCTCTTTTTTTCTCCATAAAGGTTAAAAACTCCAACTATCACAATACATAATAAACGTGTTGGCATCATAGTTAAAAAACTACATAAAAGAGCAAATTACGGTCGTAGTTATAAAATATGCGAAGGGCCCTTCATACCGGACAAAATTAAACGAGTCCCTCCCGGTTTATCTCACGGTAAACTAAAAACGTTAAATTTCGCTAAAATTACGAATTACTACTTTTAGCGTTCCATAAAAACCGTGGAAAACTGCGCTTCGTCCAAAGTTTTTTTTTCCAAGGGAGTGGGGGGTGGGGAAATTTATTATGAAAAGCGGTGACGTGCGAATAATTTCAAATATTTTTCCCGCCACTTGTTGCGACGCGATGTGAGTTCATCCCACCCACGCCCTTAGACGTCCGCGAAAATCGTTATTTATGATTTAGGAGTGTTAAAAGTAATTACTGAGTAATTATGCTAAGTAAATACTGTCAGTCTTAATTTATTAGTGTGGTCTATGGGGTATTATATTCCGTTGCGGCGCTTTCCTGGCCGTGCCATTTAAATACCATGACATCGATTAATTAACCGGTTATTTAGTCGTGACTTTCTTTTTCTTGCCACCCCCGTTAATGTAAGGGCTTTTTTTGCTTGCGATGGGGCAGGAAATGTGCTTAAAAGGGATGATGAGTAGAATTTTTTCACACAAACCTGGATAACTTGAAAAGTTCTGGATGGAATTGCTTGAGACCTCAACAAGAATTATTGAGAAATGTTCGTTTTATAAGAGGCTTTTTGCTTCATTTTAATACCTTTAAATGCTTTTGAGATATTTGAGTTTTTCCAACTGACTTACAAAGATCTGTTTACAAGGCCTTTTTAGTACAATTTTAATATATCACTAGGTTTAGAAATAATACAAAATATTAACAGAAACTTGTACTATTTGTACATACAAAAAACGTGAAGGTGGAGCATCCTTACTCGCTTTACTCACCGTGTTTTTCTATAATTCATAATTATTTATATATTTTTTTTCTTATATCTATTCGAGGCAGTTGAGTGCATTCAGCTTGTAATAAAGAACAACATAATCTAATTCAACTGTAATAATAATACTAATAAAACAGTACTTTAATTAGGATTTCTTTCAAAGTCTTAACCACCTCATTTACTCATACTTACCCTTTTTTAGTTTTTTATTCTTGTGACCCAAATAATGATTTTTTTAAAATTATTTATTTGATACTTTATTATTTTTGTATGTTTTTAATTAGTTTAAAAAAATTTAATAATTTGAAATGATTTTCTCTTATAAGTACATCTCATCATTTATGGCTTTTAATTCTTTTAGCATTTTTTTAAATTTTTAACCTTCATTAATTAAATTCCATATTTATATCTTCTATTTAAACTATATTGAGAAATTTTATGAGAAAATCAACTACTTAGAATCAGGAGCTTCTCTATAAGCCCCTACATATTTTACTTAATTTTTTAACTAGACAATGCAGCAAGAAAACTGCTATAACTGGAAAACTCTCCTTGCAAGAAATTTTCATCCTTAACAAAATTTGTAGCCGAATATCTTCTTAATCATCTACAATTTATTTCACTCCTTTATGTAAATTGATTTTGAAAAAAATAAGCTGTTTAGGACCAAGAGCTTCCCTAGGAACCCCTAAATATTTCACATCATTTTTCAACGAGACAAGGCAGCAAGAAAAACTCCAATAACTGAAAAACTCTCCTTGCAAGAAATTTTCATTCTTAATAAAATTTGTAGCCGCATATATTCTTAATCATTTACAGTTTGCTATGTTCATCTAGTCTTACTGGTTTTCGAGAAAATAAGCTTTTTAGGATTAGGAACCTCTCTAGCGCCCCTACATATTTTATTTCTTATCTATAAACAAGGCACCAGAAAATCACTTATAACTGGAAAAACCTTCTTGCAAAAAATTTAAATCATTAACAAAAGTTGTAGCTGAATATTTTCCTTATAATCTACAGTTTATTTTACTCATCTAGGTTTATTGTTTTTCAAGAAAACGAGCATGCTAGGACCGAAAGCTTCTCTAAGAACTCCTACATATTTTACTTCATTTTTCAACTACACAAGGCAACAGAAAAACCCCTATAACTGGAAAAATCTCCTTGCAAGAAATTTTTATCCCTAATAAAATCTGTAGCCGAATCTTTTCTTAATCATCTACAGTTTGTCACATTCATCTACTTTTATTGGTTTTCGAGAAAATTAGCAACTTCTCTATAAGCCCCTACATATTTGATTTCTCATCTATAGACAAGGCACCAAAAAATCACTTATAACTGGAAAACTCTCCTTGCAAGAGATTTACATCATTAACAAAAGTTGTAGCTGAATATTTTTCTTATAATCTACAGTTCGTTTCACTCATCTACGTTTATTGGTTTTGAAGAAAATAAGCTTGCTAGGATCAAAAGCTTCTCTAGGAACCCCTACATACTTTATTTAATTTTTCAGCTAGACAAGGCAGCAAGAAAACTGCTATAACTGGAAAACTCTCCTTGCAAGAAATTTTCATCCTTAACAAAATTTGTAGCCAAATATCTTCTTAATCATCTACAATTTATTTCACTGCTTTATGTAAATTGATTTTGAAAAAAATAAGCTGTTTAGGACCAAGAGCTTCCCTAGGAACCCCTACATATCTCACTTCATTTTTCAACTAGACAAGGCAGCAAGAAAAACTCCTATAACTGAAAAACTCTCCTTGCAAGAAATTTTCATTCTTAATAAAATTTGTAGCCGCATATATTCTTAATCATTTACAGTTTGCTATATTTATCTAGTCTTACTGGTTTCCGAGAAAATAAGCTTTTTAGGATCAGGAACTTCTCTATAGGCCCCTACATATTTTATTTCTCATCTATAGACAAGGCACCTGAAAATCACTTATAACTGAAAAACTCTTCTTGCAAGAAATTTACGTCATTAACAAAAGTTGTAGCTGAATATTTTCCTTATAATCTACAGTTCGCTTCACTCATCTACGTTAATTGGTTTTCGAGAAAATAAGCTTGCTAGGATCGAAAGCTTCTCTAGGAACCCCTACATATTTTATTTAATTTTTCAACTAGACAAGGCAGCAAGAAAACTCCTATAACTGGAAAACTCTCCTTTGAAGAAATTTTCATCCTGAATAAAAGTTGTGGCCAAATATTTTCTTAATCATCTACAGTTTATTTCACTCATCTACGTTAATTGGTTTTGAAGAAAATGTACTTTTGAGGACCAAGAACCCCTACAATTTTTTTTTATTTTTTGACTATAGGCAAGGCAACAGAAAAACTCCTATAAATGAAAAACTCTCCTTGCAAGAAATTTTCATCGTTAACAAAATTTGTAGCCGAATATCTTCTTAATCATCTACAATTTATTTCACTCCTTTATGTAAATTGATTTTGAAGAAAATAAGCTGCTTAGGACCAAGAGCTTCTCTAGGAACCCCTACATATTTCACTTAATTTTTCAACTAGACAAGGCAGCAAGAAAACTCCTATAACTGAAAAACTCTCCTTGCAAGAAATTTTCATTCTTAATAAAATTCATAGCCGAATGCTTTCTTAATCATCTACAGTTTGTTACATTCGTCTACTTTTATTGGTTTTCGAGTAAATTAGTTTTTTTGGATCAGGAGCTTTTCTATAAGCCCCTACATGTTTTATTCCTCATCTATAGGCAAGGCACCAGAAAATCACATATAACTGGAAAACTCTTCTTGCAAGAAATTTACATTATTAACAAAAGTTGTAGCTGAATATTTTCCTTATAATCTACAGTTTATTTTACTCATCTAGGTTTATTGGTTTTCGAGAAAACGAGCATGCTAGGACCGAAAGCTTCTCTAAGAACTCCTACATATTTTACTTCATTTTTCAACTACACAAGGCAACAGAAAAACCCCTATAACTGGAAAAATCTCCTTGCAAGAAATTTTTATCCCTAATAAAATCTGTAGCCGAATCTTTTCTTAATCATCTACAGTTTGTCACATTCATCTACTTATATTGGTTTTCGAGAAAATTAGCAACTTCTCTATAAGCCCCTACATATTTGATTTCTCATCTATAGACAAGGCACCAAAAAATCACTTATAACTGGAAAACTCTCCTTGCAAGAGATTTACATCATTAACAAAAGTTGTAGCTGAATATTTTTCTTATAATCTACAGTTCGTTTCACTCATCTACGTTTATTGGTTTTGAAGAAAATAAGCTTGCTAGGATCAAAAGCTTCTCTAGGAACCCCTACATACTTTATTTAATTTTTCAGCTAGACAAGGCAGCAAGAAAACTGCTATAACTGGAAAACTCTCCTTGCAAGAAATTTTCATCCTTAACAAAAGTTGTAGCCAAATACCTTCTTAATCATCTACAATTTATTTCACTCCTTTATGTAAATTGATTTTGAAGAAAATAAGCTGTTTAGGACCAAGAGCTTCCCTAGGAACCCCTACATATCTCACTTCATTTTTCAACTAGACAAGGCAGCAAGAAAAACTCCTATAACTGAAAAACTCTCCTTGCAAGAAATTTTCATTCTTAATAAAATTTGTAGCCGCATATATTCTTAATCATTTACAGTTTGCTATATTTATCTAGTCTTACTGGTTTCCGAGAAAATAAGCTTTTTAGGATCAGGAACTTCTCTATAGGCCCCTACATATTTTATTTCTCATCTATAGACAAGGCACCTGAAAATCACTTATAACTGAAAAACTCTTCTTGCAAGAAATTTACGTCATTAACAAAAGTTGTAGCTGAATATTTTCCTTATAATCTACAGTTTGTTTCACTCATCTACGTTAATTGGTTTTCGAGAAAATAAGCTTGCTAGGATCGGAAGCTTCTCTAGGAACCCCTACATATTTTATTTAATTTTTCAACTAGACAAGGCAGCAAGAAAACTCCTATAACTGGAAAACTCTCCTTTGGAGAAATTTGCTGAGTAAAATTTGTAGCCAAGTATTCTGTTAATCGTCTACAGTTTATTTTACTCATCTACCTTAATTAGTTTTGAAGGAAATACACTTTTGAGGACCAAGAACCCCTACAAATTTTATTTTATTTATCGACTATAGACAAGGCAATAAGAAGACTCCTATAACTGGATATTTATCCTTGACAGAAATTTTCCTCTTAAATAGGATTTGTAGATAATTATTAATTAATCACGTCTCACGTCAAATTCAAGTT
This sequence comes from Anthonomus grandis grandis, assembly GCF_022605725.1. Lineage (NCBI taxonomy): Eukaryota > Metazoa > Arthropoda > Insecta > Coleoptera > Curculionidae > Anthonomus > Anthonomus grandis. Next base: position 33,541 of record NW_026088517.1, read on the forward strand.
AGGTGAAATAACATGACTAGAATCACATCTTGTCATATATACGTTATAGTAATAATAATTACTTAAAAGTCGGTAAAAATATTTTTTTTAGATGTAATAAATCATCTAGTAATCATCTAGTTATGATATTAATCTACTAATCTATCTTGAATCAGGATTCAACTTTTGAAACCTTCATGGACATTGACGAAATAATTCAGGGACTGTCAGGACCGTCTTTGAGAAGAAGCTTCTTGTTAGACAGTTAAAAGAAAAATTATAATAAGGAACCAAGAAGAGAAACTGAAGAAATAAGAAAATTTTTAAAAATAACAATAATTGAGTAAAATGGAAATAAATCCGTGAATAAGCTTCGTAAACGATCGCTTTTGTTACATCTGGATACTTTAAATCCCTGTAAGTAATTAATTTTAAAGCAGTATCCATAATCTTGTTTTTTACCGATTCTAGTTTGAAAAAATGGACTTCTGAAAGTTTTTCCATTTAAATGGAATTCAACCACTTCGTTTTTAGGTCAAGGAATCATGATAATTTACAGTTTAGTTTTTTGTTTATTGTTGCTAATTAATTCCTTCATTTACGGGTCTCTACCTCTAATAATATTTCATCATCTTCACATTTCACTGGACAGTCCATATCTCTTACAGTTATAAATAGCAAAAAATGTTTCCAATTTCTTAACTTGAGACTCAAAAGTGAATAATAGTGAACACATTTCTCATTTTTACCTGGTGACTTAAAATTGGATTCAAACAAAAGATTTTAACTAGTGAAAAAATGCCAAAATTACGCATGCATTTCAAAGGTATTTCTGAAAAAAAATTAAAAAAAAAAATAATAAGGAAACTAAAAGAGAAATTAAAGAAATAAGAAAATTTGTAAAAATAACAATCTTTAAGTAAAATGCAAATAAATCCGTGAATAAGCTTCGTAAACCATCGCTTTTGGTTACTTCTAAATAGTTTAAATCCCTGTAAGTAATTAATGTTAAAGCAATATCTGTGTTCTAGTCTTTTAGAGTTTTTACTTAAAAAAAATGAACTTGTAAGAGGTTTTTGATTTTCAACAGAGTTTAACTGCCTAGAAAAAAATATGTTTTTCTTCCAGGCAGTTGAAGCCATTTTTTAATTAATTCTAATAAGGTTCCATTTAGGTAAAGACAAAAATGTGGAGTTTTCCCCGTTAAAATTAAATCGCTACTAAGATAAGCATGTTTTCCTATAAAAAAAACTATTGGGTTTTTGAATTTTTTTGAGTCAAAGATTTTTTTTTTTAAATCACAACTGAGGCATTTATCGCATGATATGATAAGATAAGAGAAGAAGATTCTTTTATGTTATGAGAGTCAGGAAATCCTTCTGTGCCTTGTATGAGCTACATAAGGGAGAATTAGTACTCCACCCTTAGGCAAATTTTCAACATGCCCCTACTGCCTGTATCAATATTAAACCCAACGATATTAAAATGATATTTCACGGAATATTCCCGTTCGCCATTCATCCCCATTTTCCCCATGACAATATAAGAGCATCCATAAAGCTAAGACGCAAACGAGCTTACAAGAACCATTAAAAATTCATACTCGACTCCGGGGCGTCGTCTACACGACAAACTTCCATTTTACATTCCTCGCATCTCGACTATCTAAGAGCCGGTGCAGCGGTAGGATTCAATTTCGGAATATATCACAAAAGGTGACACATCCCCGTTCCATTATTTCGTATTAACGTGTCGTCCCCGCGTTGATAAGATTTAAGATGCGGTATTTCTTTTGCGGTATAGGAAACTCGAGAACGTTGTTGAATTTACTGTCAAGCAAATCAACCGAAATACCGGCTTAACCCATATTGCTCTCACAAACACAGACACACACCCACCCCGAACGTTTTAAAGTATTTTAATGATAACACAAAGTCGTCGTCTATTCGGGATTGATGAAAACATCCCCGCTGTAATGTTAAATGATCTCCCTGGGCCGCATTGTTCACTAATAAGTCAAAGAGTTAATTCGATATTCTTGACTATGGCCGGCACATATCAAAGAGCGGATACGTCAAAGCTGAGGTGGAGAGGCCCTTTTGGTTTACGAGGGTTTTGGAACCGTATCGTGTACAGCAGGTGATTAAGTTTGTTGAGGTTTAGGGAAGTGTCTTTGTGCCTCGCGAGATTAATAAAATATAGGAACAATTCGATTCATGTCGAAAAATCGTCATTTTGAAGTCAAATACAGATAAGAAAATGCATTTAAAATATCTTCATTAAATAGGGAGAATCAGCTCGAGGAATTTAAGTGACAGATCCATCAGTCTTGTCTTAGTAATAAGCGGAAAGAGGTATTCTCAATCAGCTCTACCCATTTTGCTAGTCTGAAAATAATCTCCGATGGTTTTTCACCCATTAAACCACCATCCGGCTTACGTTCCATATTTTCTGCGGAGCAAATCGGGTGTATGGCGTTCCTTCACTCCAGCTAACTTTCAACAAGTTTTCATTGCTGATTTTTCAATTCCAGACAATTGAGACTGCGCTGTTTGACTGCCTCAACTGCCTGGAATTACAAATAAAATAAAATTATAAATGACGAATTCCAGATAGTTAAATAGACAAGCTGCAACTACCTCAGCTGCCCGGAATTCAAAAACAACCTGGTTTTTTTGGTAGAGATTGTAATGTTTAAATTCTTCTTTCAATTCCAGGCAATAGAGCTTTTTGACTGTCTCAACTGCCTGGAATTACAAATTAAATTAAGTAATGTATCAAGAATTACATGCAGTTCAGCTTACGTGCTGAAATTACCTCAACTGCCTGGAATTCTTAAAGATATGTCGAAATTACGGAGGCTAATATGTAAATCCTCTTTTTTCAATTCTAAGCTATTGAAAATGCGCTTATTTGATTGTCTTAATTGCCTAGAATTACAAATAAAATTAAATCATAAATCAAGAATTTCAAGTAGTTAAACCTACGTGCTGTAATTACCTTAACAGCCTGGAATTCTTAAAGATATGTTAAAATTATTTAAACTGTAATATGTAAATCCAGGAATTTGAGAATAAGTCATTTGATTGCCTCAACTATCTGAAATTATAAATAAAATTGGATCATGAATAAAAAATTCCAAGTAGTTCAACTTACGTGCTAGAATTACTTCAACTGCCTGGAATTTCTCGAAATTTCCGGGAAATATATATAAGTATGTAAAACCTTTTTTGTTCAATTTCAGGTAATTGAGACTAAACTGTTGGACTGCCTGGAATTGCAAATAAAATTAAATCATGATTTAAGAATTTCAGGCAGTTGAACCCACGTTCCAGAATTACCTCAAAAGAACCCCGAAATTATAGAGACTATAACATGTAAATCTTTTTTTCAATTCCAGGCAATTGATACTGAGCTGGTCAAATGCCTTAACTACCTGGAATTACAAATCATATTAAATAATGTATCAAGAATTACATATAGTTTAGCTTACGTGCTGAAATTACCTCAACTGCCTGAAATTCTTAAAGATATTTCGAAATTATAGAGGCTAATAGGTAAATCCTCTTTTTTCAATTCTAGGCTATTGAGATTGCGCTTATTTGATTCTCTTAACTGCCTAGAATTACAAATAAAATTAAATTATTAATCAAGAATTCCAGGCAGATGAGCTCTCGTGCTAGAATTACCTCAACTGCCTGGAATTCCCAAACATATCCCGGAAATATAAAGACTATAAAATGTAAATCCTTTTTTTCAATTCTAAACAATTGAAACTGGCCTTATTTGACTGTCTCAACTGCCTGGAATTACCAATAAAATTAAATCGTGAATCAAGAATTCCAGGCAGTTCAACTAACGAACTGGAATTATCTGCAAATAATTTTTTTTTTCAATTCCGAATTACTTTAATTGCTTGAAATTTCTAAAAATAACCTGGAATTACAGAGAGAATTATGAATCCTTTTTTCCAATTCTAAGCAATTGAAATTGAGCTATTTGACTGCTTCAACTGCCTGGAATTCTAAATTAATTAAAACCATGGAAGAAGAATTCCAGGCGGTTAAACCTGCGTCCTGGAATTACTTCAATTGCCTGGAATTTCTAAAAATATCCCAGAAATATAGAGACTAATATCTAAATATTTTTTTTGTCAATTCCAAGCATTTCAAACAGCTGTTTGACTGGCTGAACTACCTGGAATTACAAATAAATTCAAATCATAGATCAAGAATTTCAGACAGTGGAACCTACGTCCCGGAATTACCTCAACTGCCTGGCACTTCTAAAAATATTTCAGAAATATAAGGACTATAATATGTAAATCCTTTCTTTTCAATTCTAGATAATTGAAACTGCGATTGTTTGACGTTCTTAACTGCCTGGAATTACAAATAAATTACAGGCAGTTGAACCTACGTCCCGGAATTACCTTAAATGGGTTGCATTCCCAAAAATATCTCGGAGTTATAAAGATTTTAATTTCAGTTTTAATTTTAATTCTTAAACCAAATCTTTTTTTCGAAAAAGGAAATTACGAAAAATATCAGAAAGTTTGAATTTTGGTAAGTGGAACATAGCTTCTCCGAATAAAATCATTGGATGCCTGTTTTTTCCAAAAATTGATAAAAATAAAGAAAAATAGTGTTGGAAGTTAGAGAAAATAAACAAGAAAGACAAAATGCTCATATATCTCTGACATTACGAAAGTTACAGATTTGGGAATTGGAACACGGCTTCTCCTTATAAATTCATTGAACACCTTTGAAAATTTGTATTTTGGAATGCAGCTTTTCTGGTAAATTCGTTTTTGGCGACTTTGTTCTAAATGATGGATATGAAATTTTTGATGGATAAAACACTCACATCTCTGCAAACAAGGAAGATAGAGATTTCAGATTGGGAACAAAGCTTCTTTCAATAAAATCGCCTAAAAAACCTATTCATGCATTTCTCCCAAAAAATTATAAAAATTGAGAAATCACCCTTGGAAGTTGAAAACCAGACAAAATGCTTATATGTCTAAAGCCGTAGAAGGTACAGCCTCCTAATAATATAATGACATATAAAGTAGAAACTTTTAATGATGATTCTTAATAAAAAACTAATAATAAATATTAGGAAGAAAAATCACCTTTATTCCTACTTTAAACGACGTTCATCCCGCTTTAGTAGTACAAAAAAAACAAACGATAAAACACGATCCAGCTTCTTAACAGGTGACGTCAACCCTCTCCCTGCTCCCGTTTTAAATCTTCCCTAAATAATTTGTTTTGTTGCTCCCTCGGGAACCGCAGATAAATTTTTTCCCTCTTTAAATTTATGTTTCCCTTTTATTTGTCATTTTCTTTATTGTTTACTGGCTTGCAAATTGTAACTCGTTCCACCTAGTGCTAGTATTTTAAATCATTATAGGACCTAGGAGTAAAGAATGAAAAAAGCCAGGGTTGTGTGTTAGATGTACTTAGAGTTCTTGTTTCTTCTCTGGTTGATTCTAGTCATCGTTCATATTGAGTACTTTTTAACTCATCATTGAAATGTATCATTTAGCTACCTTTCCAGAGCATTATATTAGTAACAACATATTACAATTTTGACATGTTTGACCATTCCAGGCAATTGAGGTGACTTCAGTATGTAAGTTAAACTGCCTGGAATTCTTGATTCGTAATTTTATTTGTAGTTCCAGGTAGTTAAGGCAGTTTAGGAATTTCAAGCAGTTAAAGTAATTCGGAATTGAAAAAAAAATTATTTGTATATTACAGTCTGTATAATTCATGGATTTTTAGGAATTTCAAGCAGTTATTTATTAAGTTATTCCAGCACGTAAGTTGACCTGCTTTGAATTCTTGATTTAATATTTTTTTATTTGTAATTCCAGGCAGTTGAGACAGTCAAATAAGGCCAGTTTCAATTGCTTAGAATTGAAAAAAAGGATTTACATATTATAGTCTTTATATTTCCGGGATATCTTTGGGAATTGTAGGCAGTTGAGGTAATTCTAGCACGTGAGCTCATCTGCCTGGAATTCTTAAATAATAATTTAATTTTATTTGTATTTCCAGGCAGTTAAGGCAGTCGAACAGCTCAGTCTCAATGGCTTGGAATTCAAAAAAAGGATTTACATATTATAGTCCTTATATTGCCGGAATATTTTTAAGAGTTCCAGACAGCTGAGGTAATTCCGGGACGTAGGTTCAACTGTCTGAAATTCTTGATCTATGATTTAAATCTATTTGTAATTCCAGGCAGTTCAGCCAGTCAAACAGCTGTCTTAATTGCTTGGAATTGAAAAAAAAATATATTTACATATTATAGTCTCTATTGTTCTGGGATATTTTTAGAAATTCCAGGCAATTGAAGCAATTCCGGGACACAGGTTCAAGTGCCTGGAATTCTTCATCCATGGTTTTAATTAATTTAGAATTCCAAGCAGTTGAAGCAGTCAAACAGCTCAATTTCAATTACTTAGAATTGGAAAAAAGGATTCATAATTCTCTCTGTAATTCCAGGTTATTTTTAGGAATTTTAAGGTGTTAAAGTAATTCGGAATTTAAAAAAAATTATTTGCATAATACAGTCTGTATAATTCGGGGATATTTTTGGGAATTTCAAGCAGTTGAAGTCATTCCAGCACGTAAGTTGACCTGCTTTGAATTCTTGATTTATGATTTAATTTTATTTGTAATTCGAAGCAATTGAGACAATTAAACAAGCGCAGTCTCAATTGCCTAGAATTGAAAAAAAAATATATACATATTACAGTCTGTTTAATTTCAATATAACTTTAAGAATTTTGGGCAGTAGAGGTAATTCCAGTACGTAAGTTGAACTGCCTGGTATTCTTGAGTCATAATTTCATTTTATTTGTAATTCCAGGTAGTTAAGGCAGTCGAACAGCTCAGTCTCAATGGCTTGGAATTAAAAAAAAGGATTTACATATTATAGTCCTTATATTTCCGGAATATTTTTAAGAGTTCCAGACAGCTGAGGTAATTCCGCGACGTAGGTTCAACTGTCTGAAATTCTTGATCTATGATTTGAATCTATTTGTAATTCCAGGTAGTTCAGCCAGTCAAACAGCTGTTTCAAATGCTTGGAATTGACAAAAAAAATATTTAGATATTAGTCTCTATATTTCTGGGATATTTTTAGAAATTCCAGGCAATTGAAGTAATTCCGGGACGCAGGTTTAACTGCCTGGAATTCTTGTTCCATGGTTTTAATTAATTTAGAATTCCAGGCAGTTGAAGCAGTCAAACAGCTCAATTTCAATTGCTTAGAATTGGAAAAAAAGGATTCATAATTCTCTCTGTAATTCCAGGTTATTTTTAGAAATTTCAAGCAATTAAAGTAATTCGGAATTGAAAAAAAAATTATTTGCAGATAATTCCAGTTCGTTAGTTGAACTGCCTGGAATTCTTGATTCACGATTTAATTTTATTGGTAATTTCAGGCAGTTGAGACAGTCAAATAAGGCCAGTTTCAATTGCTTAGAATTGAAAAAAAGGATTTACATATTATAGTCTTTATATTTCCGGGATATGTTTGGGAATTCCAGGCAGTTGAGGTAATTCTAGCACGTGAGCTCATCTGCCTGGAATTCTTGAATAATAATTTAATTTTATTTGTAATTCTAGGCAGTTAAGACAATTAAACAAGCGCAGTTTCAATAGCCTAGAATTGAAAAAAGAGGATTTACCTATTAGCCTCTATAATTTCGAAATATCTTTAAGAATTTTAGGCAGTTGAGGTAATTTCAGCACGTAAGCTAAACTGTATGTAATTCTTGATACATTATTTAATATGATTTGTAATTCCAGGTAGTTGAGCAGTCAAACAAGCGCAGTCTCAATTGCCTAGAATTCAAAAAAAAAAAATTACATATTACAGTCTGTTTGGTTTCGATATAACTATATCGAAGAATTTTGGGCACTAGAGATAATTCCAATATGTAAGTTGAACTGCCTGGAATTCTTGATTCATAATTTAATTTAATTTGTAATTCCAGGTAGTTGAGACAGTCAAATAAGGCCAGTTTCAATTGCTTAGAATTGAAAAAAAAAAGAATTTACATATTATAGTCTTTATATTTCCGGGATATGTTTGGGAAATCCAGGCAATTGAGGTAATTTCGGGACATAAATTTAACTGCCTGGAACTTTTAATCCATAATTTGAATCTATTTGTAATTCCAGGCAGTTCAGCCAGTCAAACAGCTGTCTTAAATTGTTGGAATTGATAAAAAAAATATTTACATATTATAGTCTTTATAAGTCTGGGTTATTTTTAGAAATTCTAGGCAATTGAAGTAATTTCGGGACGCAGGTTCAACTGCCTAGAATTCTTGATCCATGGTTTTAATTAATTTAGAATTCCAGGCAGTTGAAGCAGTTAAACAGCTCAATTTCAATTGCTTAGAATTGGATTAAAGGATTCATAATTCTCTCTGTAATTCCAGGTTATTTTTAGGAATTTCAAGAAGTTAAAGTCACTCCAGCACGTAAGTTGACCTGCTTTGAATTCTTGAGTTAATATTTTTTTATTTGTAATTCCAGACAGTTTAGACAGTCAAACAGACAATTGCACGCATTTTGTCAATTGCGTGCAATTGACAAATAAGTATTTCCATATTATAGTCTCCATATTTCTGGGAAAATTTTTAGAAATTCCAGGCAAATGAAATAATGAAAAAATTATTTGAATGAATAAATCTTTACCGTCCATGGTTATAGTAATATAAAGCATACCGTCGTAACTCACTCAGTTAACTTTTCCATAAGCTAAAAATTGTGTGACGTTATAAAAAAAGTTCAAGCTCGTCATATAGAGAAGGTAATTCCATCTTAGTACTACGGCGACAGATTAAGCCCAGATAGGACACGGCAAAGGCTTAAACGCTCCCCGGGGAATAACAAACAAGACTATAAATTACGCATTATCATGGGCACATCCAATCTCGTGACTACTAATATAATTTCGGCTCGTAGAGTATAGTAGAGTAGGCACCTCGACGCTATAGGCGAGTGAGTATATTATAACCCTCCTTATCTACGCATCTCAGCGCTCGTTTCTCACGTAAATCGATGCCGATGGGAGTTTTCTTCTTGTTCCTTTTAAATAACATTACACGCGCACGTACTACGTGCGGAATATTTATGGGTAAAGGTTTTACCCGCATGATATTCACTCTCTAAATTTAAATGTAATAATTTTACGGTAATGTTTCGTGTAAATATACCCCGGTGGAAAAGTGGCCCTTGAATCGATGCAACTGTAGTTTCACGTTGTAAAATCAACAAAACAACAACCCGGTTAATTTCCAGATCCAGATCCGCAAATAGCGCGGTAAATAACGCACCGGCGACGAGTGTTAAATATGTATGTCATATATTAGGGTTACGCCTAATTTTGGCCTTATTTATGTATAAATACGCGCTATTTCCCTTTAATAATTAATTTTGGTGAAAATATTTTCGTATATTTAAGCGGATTTAGCTTTATATGGAAAACTATAATTTCTAGAATCTAGAAGATAAATAATAGGATTAATACAGAAAAGAATTTTAGTAGAAAAAGCTGTATTTTGATTTCCAATCCTCCGGAGCAATGTTCGGTCCTTTCTAAAACCACTGAGCCACCCGTGGACATCAGAGAAATTATCTTTGGAAAACGAATAGCAATTTACCACATACCAGTACCCAAGTACGGAGTTAGGCAGATATCGGTCCCTATACCGGTATGGTCAACTCGGGTCTTGCGTGCGGACTACCAATAACTAGTCTAAGTAGTAAGTTAAAGAGAGAACAATGGCGCGTTCCTAACTAGTGGTTCAGCTTATGAATTTGAAAGTATGAAGATCCACTGGCCCAGACAACAGACTTCAGAAGAAGACAAAGAAGAAGAAGAAGAAGAAAAGGAAGAAGAAGAAGAAGAAAAAAAGAAGATTTTTTTTATTGTTTCTTTTTGCCTCCTCCATAGCTGATATAGCTCCACTGATTTATGATAAAACGAACATCTGTCTAGAGTATAAAAATCAAGAATCTATACCCAGCTACCTGAAATAAAAAAACCACAAATAAAGGACTTCAGAATGATAATAAATTATTTGAATCAAGATTCAAATGCGTGGGCAATAGAAATTATGAACTAGTATTCTACTTTTCAAATAAATCAATATTTAATTGCCTGGACTATGTAATCAATACCCAATTATTAAAAAAATCTTGCACCTTGGACTTTAAGATCAGCAAGTCAAACATTTGAATCACTAATCAATACTGAACTGCCTAGAATATAAAAATTGTGAATCAATTCAACTGACTGGAATGAGAAAATCTTGAATCACAGGATTGAGAATGACAATAAATTGTTTGAATAATTCAATTGCATGAATAAAAATAATCTTGAATCATGGACTTTCGTACCAGCAATTCAGGCATTTGAATCAATATTTAACATTGAACTGCCTGGAATATAAAAATTATAAGTCAACTCAACTGATTGCATTAAAAAAATAATGAATCATGGGCTTAAGAATGATGATTAAGTATCCTAATAATGAATCAATTATCAAGTGCCTAGACTGTAGCAATCACTACACAATATTCATCTGTCTGGACTATAAAAATTATGAATCAATACTCAACTGACTGGAATAAAGAAATCATTAATCATAGGCTTAAGAAAATTGTTTGAATAATAAATCAATATTCAATTGCTTGGACTATAGAATCAATTCTCAATTGCATGAATAAAAATAATCTTGAATCATGGACTTTTAAACCATTAAGTCAGGCGTTTGAATTTTTAATCAATACTCAACTGCCTGGACTGTAAAAATTATGAATCAATACTTAAGTGACTAGAATAGAAAAAAAACATGAATCACATACTTAAAAATGACAGTGAAGTGTCTGAATAATGAATCAGTATTCTCTTGTTTGGACTATAGAATCAATACTCAATTGGCTGAAATAAAAACAATCTTTCATCGTAAACTTTAAGACCAGCAAGTCAAGCGTTTTAATCACTAATCAATCCTGAACTGCTTGGACTGTAATAATTATAAATCAATTCAACTGCCTGTAATGAAAATTATCATTAATCACGGACCTACGATTGATTATGAAGAGGCTTAATAATGAATAAATATTCAACTTCCCAGACTATAGAAATCAATATTCATCTGCCTGGACTATATAAATCCTTATTCGTCCTATAATAATTCTTATGAATTTAATACTCAAGTAATTCTCAAATAATCAATAGATATTTAACTGTCTAGACTATAAAAATTATGAATCAATACTCAACTGACTGAAATAAAAAAATCATTAATCATAGGCTTAAGAAAATTGTTTGAATAATAAATCAATATTCAATTGCTTGAACTATAGAATCAATTCTCAATTGCATGAATAAAAATAATCTTGAATCATGGACTTTTAAACCAACAAGTCAGGCGTTTGAACTGTTAATCAATACTCAACTGCCTGGACTGTAAAAATTATTATTAATCACGGACCTACGATTGATTATGAAGAGGCTTAATAATGAATAAATATTCAACTTCCCAGACTATAGAAATCAATATTCATCTGCTTGGACTATATAAATCCCTATTCGTCCTATAATTATTCTTATGAATTTAATACTCAAGTAATACTCTAATAATGAATAGATATTCAACTGCCTAGACAATACAAATTATTAATCAATACTCAACTGATTGAAGAAATCACGAATCACAGGATTGAGAATGACAATAAATTATTTGAATAATAAATCAATATTCAATTGCATGAATAAAAATAATCTTGAATCGTGGACTTTTATACCAGCAAGTCAGGCATGTGAATTAATACTCAATACTGAACTGCCTGGATTGTAAAAATTATAAGTCAACTCAACTGACTGCATTAAAAAATAATTAATCATGGGCTTAAGAATGATGATTAAGTATCCTAATAATGAATCAATAATGTAGAAATCACTTAACAATATTCATCTGTCTGGACTATAAAAATTATGAATCAATACTCAACTGACTGGAATAAAAAAATCATTAATCATAGGCTTAAGAAAATTGTTTGAATAATAAATCAATATTCAATTGCTTGGACTATAGAATCAATTCTCAATTGCATGAATAAAAATAATCTTGACTCATGGACTTTTAAACCAACAAGTCAGGCGTTTGAACTGTTAATCAATACTGAACTGCCTGGACTGTAAAAATTATGAATCAATACTCAAGTGACTAGAATAGAAAAAAAACATGAATCACATACTTAAAAATGACAGTGAAGTATCTGAAAAATGAATCAGTATTCGATTGCTTGTACTATAGAATCAATTCATAACTGCATGAATAAAAATAATCTTAAACCGTGGACTTTAAGACCAGCAAGTCAAGCGTTTTAATCACTAATCAATCCTGAACTGCTTGGACTGTAATAATTATAAATCAATTCAACTGCCTGTAATGAAAATTATTATTAATCACGGGCCTACGATTGATTATGAAAAGGCTTAACAATGAATAAATATTCAACTGCCTAGACTATAGAAATCAATATTCATCTGCCTGGACTATATAAATCCTTATTCGTCCTATAATAATCCTTATGAATTTAATACTTAAGTAATTCTCAAATAATCAATAGATATTCAACTGTCTAGACTATAAAAATTATGAATCAATACTCAACTGACTAAAATGAAAAAATCACGAATCACAGGATTGGGAATGACAATAAATTGTTTGAATAATAAATCAATATTTAATTGCATGACTGAAAGTAATCTTGAATCATGGACTTTTATGCCAGCAAGTCAGGCATGTGAATTAATACTCAATACTGAACTGCCTGGACTGTAAAAATTATAAGTCAACTCAACTGACTGCATTAAAAAAATAATTAATCATGGGCTTAAGAATGATGATTAAGTATCCTTATATATATAATGAATCAATTATCAAGTGCCTAGACTGTAGAAATCATTAAACAATATTCATCTGTCTGGACTATAAAAATTATGAATCAATACTCAACTGACTGGAATGAAAAAATCATTAATCACAAGCTTGAGAAAATTGTTTGAATAATAAATCAATATTCAATTGCTTGGACTATAGAATCAATTCTCAATTGCATGAATAAAAATAATCTTGAATCATGGACTTTTAAACCGGCAAGTCAGCCGTTTGAACTGTTAATCAATACTCAACTGCCTGGACTGTAAAAATTATGAATCAATACTCAAGTGACTAGAATAGAAAAAAACATGAATCACATACTTAAAAATGACAGTGAAGTATCTGAAAAATGAATCAGTATTCGATTGCTTGTACTATAGAATCAATTCACAACTGGATGAATAAAAATAATCTTAAACCGTGGACTTTAAGACCAGGAAGTCAAGCGTTTTAATCTAATCAATCACTAATCAATCCTGAACTGCTTGGACTGTAAAAATTATAAATCAATTCAACTGCCTGTAATGAAAATTATTATTAATCACGGACCTACGATTGATTATGAAGAGGCTTAATAATGAATAAATATTCAACTTCCCAGACTATAGAAATCAATATTCATCTGCCTGGACTATATAAATCCTTATTCGTCCTATAATAATTCTTATGCCTAGACTGTAGAAATCATTAAATAATATTGATCAGTTTGAACTATAAAAATTATGAATTAATACTAGAGTGACAAGAATAGAAAAAATCATAAATCACATACTTAAAAATGACAGTATAAAGTGTCCAAATAATGAATCAGTATTCAATTGTTTGGACTATAGAATCAATACTCAACTAGCTGAAATGAAAATTATCAATATTCACGGGCCTATGACTGATTATTAAGAGGCTTAATAACAAATAAATATTCAACTGCCTAGACTATAGAAATCAATATTCATCTGCGTGGACTATATAAATCCTTATTCGTCCTATAATATTCCTTATGAATTTAATACTCAAGTAATACTCAAACAATGAATTGAGTATAAACTGATTCAACTGCCTAGACTATAAAAATTATTAATCAATACTCAACTGACTGAAATGAAAAAAATCACGAATCACAGGATTGGGAATGACAATAAATTGTTTGAATAATAAATCAATATTCAATTGCATGAATAAAAATTATCTTAAATCATGGACTTTCATACCAGCAAGTCAGGTGTTTGAACTGTTAATCAATACTCAACTGCCTGGACTATAAGAATTATAAGTCAACTCAACTGACTAGAATGAAAAATATTATGAATCACAGGCTCACAAATGATGATTAGGAGTCTTAATAATGGATAAATATTCAACTGCCTAGACTATAAAAATCATCAATCAATATTCATTTTCTTATACTATAAAAATTATAAGTCAATATTCAACTGACTGGAATGAAAAAATCATTAATCACAAGTTTGAGAAAATTATCTGAAAAATCAGTATTCAATTGTTTGGACTAAAGAATCAATACTCAACTAGCTGAAATGAAAATTATCATTAATCACGAGCCTATGAATGATTATTAAGAGGCTTAATAATAAATAAATATTCAACTGCCTAGACTATAGAAATCAATCATCAAATCTGCCTGGACTATATAAATCCTTAATCGTCCTATAAAAATCGTTATGAATGTAATACTCAAATAATGAATAGATATTCAATTGCCTAGACAATGAAAATTATTAATCAATACTCAACTGACTGGAATGAAAAAATCACGAATCACAGGATTGAGAATGTCTCGAATGAATGAATAAATTGTTTGAATAATAAATCAATATTCAATTGCATGGACTAAAGAATCAATTCTTAATCGTCTGGAATAAAAATAATTTTGCATCGTGGATTTCAATTCCAGCAAGTCAGGTATTTAAACTGTTAGTCAATACTCAACTACCTGGACTAAAAATTATGAATCCGCTTAACTGACTGCTTTAAAAAAATAATGAATCATAGGCTTAAGAATGAATAAGTATGATTAATATTATATTAAGAATATAATATTAAGAATGAATAAGTAAAATTAATAATGATTAAGTATCCTAGTAATGAATCAATTATTAATTGCCTAAACTGTAAAAATCATTAAACAATATTCATCGGTCTTGACTATAAAAATTATGAATGAATATTTAGCTACCAGAAAGTAAAAATATCATTAATCACAAACTTGAGAATGATAATTAATTATTTGATTAATGAAACAAGATTCAACTGTCCGGAATAAAAAAAACCAATGAATCATGGGGTTAAGAATTATAATCAAGTGTCTTAATAATGAATCAATTATCAATTGCATCTGACTATAGAAATCATTAATCAATGCTCAAGTGCCTGAACGGCATAAATCATGACTTTGTGATGGCCCAGTACATGGAATAACCGCCTGAAATATAAAAGAAACGATAAAGTCATCGACTTGCAAGATTGACAGAGGCTTCTGGATAATAAATCAGTACTGAAATTTCTTCCATTATATTGCAGATAATCAAAGGTTTATGAATAACTTCACCATCAGTCTTCTGATATATCCTCAAATGTATCTTTCAATAAAACTGTATTTTTTTCTTTACAGGTAGTTGAGGAACTACCAGAGATACGCTACACATCAACTGCCTGGAACAAAAAAGGATGAACTCTGACTTGAAAATAAAATTATTGTTTAGACCTTAGGGAATTATAGGTATCCAATTCAAGCCGTATATCCTTAAAAATTTACCCTGTTAGCATTTTAAAGTGCGTTTTTTATATTCTAAATTGCAATTTATTAAAGAAAAAAATTCTTCTGTCCATCCAGTTGAGAAACTAGAACAGAAATAATAATCTGGAACACAAAAAGGATGTACTCTGATTTGGAAGCATATGTCCAGGGACAAACCGCTCATATCGTTGAAATCAAAATAGATAGAGATGTGGATATTGGAACGCAGCTGCTTCTCTTAAGATCATTGACCATTTATTTCGGGGTTCTCCATGAAATGGAAAAAAAAATGTTAAAAATGCTTTGCTACGTCAATGCTTTAAATAAATTGAGCAATACGCATCAAGTGGATACAATAGGGAACTTTAGAGAGTTACTTTTGATTTCTGTAAAACACGTAAAAAAAAAAATTTACATTAGCGTTATTAACAATTTAATAAAAAACGATTTCACAGATTGAAACTTTAAATGACACCCATGGTAATGGATTAAAAAGGAAAATAATTGAAGCGTTATGAAGGTTGAGGGTGTGAGGGTATTCCGATACAAATTAATTTCCATTAAACAAATGGATCTTGTATATCTTACCGCAGTTGATTGATTGTCCCCCCGTGTAGACAACGGCCAAGATAAACGAAGTCATTAGGCGAGATTTAATTATTATGTCAATATTCTCGAAGCAACAACTTCAAATTCCCGTTTTTGTCCACGATTTAACACTGTGGATGTCGGACTTCAATTGGCATTCTGCCATGGAATTCGGCACCAACGGTTCTCTAACATCTGATCCATTGAAAATGTTGTTCTATATTTAAATTGACCTCTAATTATAATTCACCCAACTCATGCATTATTAAAATGAGTTAATTCATTAATTTAAAAATTTTTAGACGTTTTTATTCATGAAATTTTTAATAAGGAAATTTCAATTTTGGAAGTTTTTTTGTTGCGAATGTTGATTCGGGAGGTAAAACCCGTTATAGAAAATTTTAGACCGTAGAAAGGACGAGGTGCTGAATTAAATGGCAGAATGGCAAGTGGTGGTTAAAGCTTTTTAAAGGGGTATAGCGATTTCGTATACAAATTAGAGAAAATACTTAATAAGTTTGAACTGATATTGTGGCATTGCTTCAATTGAAGAATGAATTTAAAATGGCTTTAAATGAAACTTAAAATTCCGTTAAGGAATGAGTTTTAATATTATTGGGAATAACATGAATTGACCACAAATGCCTGGAATAAATTTGAAAATTTTTCCTAAAGTTAAGTAAAAATCCACATTAAATTCCTTGAAGAATTTAGCTATTATCTCAATTGTCTTGAAGCAACGAATTCAAATTACAGGAAAAAAAAAGTAAATTTCCAGAGTTTTTTCTACGGATTTAACACAACTTAGAATGCTTAAAATCTACAATTGATAACGGATTTCAGTTGCCATTCTGCCATGCGATTCGGCACTAACAGTTTTTCTGATCTAAAAATTTGTTCTATATTTAAATCGACAATAAGAAAACTCCCGAATTATAATTTACGTAACCCAGGCATTATAAAATAAGTTAATTAGTTAATAAAAAAAAGTTTAGGCATTATAAATTAAAATTTGGGAGTTTTATGGTCGCGAATTTTGGTTCGGGAGCTGAAATCCGTTATCGAAAATTTGCTGAATTAAATGGCAGAATGGCAAGTTGTGGTTAAAGCTTTTTAAAGTGGCATAGAGATTTCATATATAAATTAGAGAAAATACTTAATAAACTTGAACTATATAGGAAATCACTTTAAGTTCCTGGAAGAAGTAAGGTAAGATTTCAACTTGTGGCATTGCTTCAATTATTAAGAAGGAATTTAAAATGGCTTTAAATGACTTTAAATTCCTTTAAGAAATAAGTTTTAATGACTGGCAAGAACATAAATTGACCACAAATGCCTGGAATAAATTTGATAATTTGTTTGAAAGTGTGGATAATGAAGCAAACATTTACTTTAAATTCCCTAAAGGATTTAACTGTTATTTCAATGTTTTTTGAAGCAACGACTTTAAATTCCACACATAAATGTCCAGAGTTTTTTCCACGGACTTAATATTAACTAGATGCTAAAAGTTCACAATCGATGTCGGATTTTCTTTTTGCCATTCTGCCATGCGATTCGGCACCAACGTTCTTACTGATCTACTGACGAGAAAACTCCCGAATAATAATTTACATATCTCATACATTACGATATAAATTAATTATTTAATTAAAGAAAATGATAAGGAAATATTTGTTTAACAATTTTTAATTAGCAAATTAAAATTCGGGAGCTTTATGATCGCGAATTTTGGTTCGAGAGCTAAAATCCGTTATCGAACATTTGAGACCGTGGAAAGGACGAAATGCTGAATTGAATGGTAGAAGGCAAGTGATTTCATATATAAATTAAAGAAAATACTTGATAATTAGTTCGTTGATAATAAGTTCCTAGAAGTACGCTAAGATTTCAAGTGCCTTTAACAATAATTATTCTATTAACGTTATTAACAATGTATTAAAAAGCAAAATAATTAAAGACTTATGAAGGACATGGTGGATGTTTCTGATACAAATGAATCCCCATTAAATAGATGGATCCCCGTATATCTTACCGCAGTTGATTGATTGTCCCCCCGTGTAGACAACGGCCAAGATAAACGAAGTCATTTACACCATTCCGGTAACGAATTACACGGAATATTAAAGGAAGGCGGATCAATCACTAACAAACGGGCGAATAAATCGTTTTCAAACGTAAAGCGTGGAATAATACTTTTAGTCTTAACACTTTTATCCGCGATTTAGTTGCGTTAAAGTAATGAAAGCGGTGATTGATTGCGTTTTCGTAAAACAGCATCCAGCGCCATTATCGAACGAACGAACCGTGAAAAAGTGCCGCAAGTTTGGGGTTTACACTTCTTTGAGGTTTTTTGACCCTATAATAGGAAAAAAATAATTTTTAAATATTGTTTATGAATGGACTGTATTTGATTATATCAAAAAAAAATTAATAAATGGCAAAACCAAAAGACTTACCTCGATAAGCGTCGGTTTTCACTTTATAGGTTTTGGCCGGCCATTGTTAGTACGAACGTATAAAATTAGTACCGTTCGCGGTGCTAGCACTATTGCAAGAGAGCTCGCTTTTTGCTGCGAGTTCATACATCCGCATATACGCGGAAACTGCGCGTGTCCATGAAACTGCCATTTTGCACGCGCCAATTTTAAATTTAATTTAGTATTATGCAAGCTGTGTTTATCATTTTTAAGAAAGCTGCAAACCCAATTAAAAAATAACCCAAGAATATTCCCAGTATAATTCTTAGTCTAGCGTTAATATTTTAAGTCCCAAACAAATATCACATGTAAAATTAGAAACTAACACGCTATGCCTCCATACAAGTTATTTTGGGTTTCAGACGTTCCTTTTGTTTTTATAATTAAAGACAAACTTAAAAAAGCTAAAAAAAAAGAATTATAATTTCGTTTAAAAACTATGACACATATATGGTACACGCGGCCTACTGGGCTACCCACACGATGCGGCGGCGACGTTGGGAAAAGTGCAAAACGATTTTAAAAAACGTCAAGATGAAATAGTAACGTTTGGGTTTAATTGTTAACAATCGAAATAATTTTTATCACTTTCCATAGTTTTTTAACGTATTTTCTTTATATTAAAATAAAATCAAATTTTTAATTTAAAACCACAATTACACCACTCAATTTCAGAGCCTGTAAAATATTTTTTTGGATTAAAATTAGCACGTTAAATATGATGATTAACTGATTCAACGGGTCAACGGGTATGTAGTTGTCGTGACGCACGGAGGGTACACAGTTTGAAAACTGATTTTCGAGATGTGACGTGAATTATATGACAATAGAGTCAAAAAATTAATTGGAATTCAAAAGGAAACGTTCGTCATACCCATTTAAATTATGCACAATATTCGTTTAAAATTCAATTTTTAATAATTTTTTTGTTATAATTTTTAGTTCAGGACGATGTTATGTTTTTTGAATCACCAGAGACAATAGCATGTTTTTGAAATATAGGGGTCTGAGGTACTTATGAGCCTTCTGGTATCGGAAGAGTTATAAATTTGTTCGTTAAGATATGCTCTAACCTCAAGCAACATATCATATATTATTATCATTAAATATATATTTATTTAACGAATTTTTAATAAAACATTGGTTTAGGTATATTTATCAACCGTAGATGGTCAAGTTATATTTAGTAAATTGTAGAATATACGTATATCATATACGACACGGGATTTACATATCTAATTCACTCGTTTACTACTCGTTTACTACACCTTAAATATTTGACGAAATTCTTCTGAAAAAATACTTTGTTGCCAATAAGAGTTATCAATATCTTTATTTCTAGAATATGGATCTGAATAATTGTTCCAATAGTTGCTTTAAGAACCCTTGGAGTATCCTAGAAATCAATAATTAAAACACTTAATCTACTAGAAATCAAGATATTCAGTTGCCAGTAAGGGTAAAATTATTTCATTTCTTTCAGGCACTTCTGCGAGAAAATTATCAATATCTTGATTTCTAGTATATGCATGTTAACAATTTTTTCAATAGTTCCTTTAAGAACCCTTGGTGTACAATCCTTAACCGCCTCAGTGGCGCCAGCGGCTTATTTGTAGTTTTATTAAATGGACAAAATATCAATTTCATGCAACTCGTATAAGCCTTCAGACTTTCCGCAGCCAGATCAACATTTTTTTGTGGTACTTATCAGCTTTTTTTCGAACAACCAAATTGGCTCGTGTGTGAAAATTATTCTTTTTTCGTATTAAGATTATCGAGAGTAGTGCACTCATTTCATCGTCGTCGTTTTACCATTTAAAACCTTTTACTTTATTTTTTTAAATTTTTAAGTTAGTTGTTTTTTAATATATCTAGTATTTTTTTAAACAATTCTTGCCGGAGTTTTCTTTAATACAAAGAAGCTATAGCGCACACTTGGAGTATCCTAGAAATCAAGAATTACAATATTTTGGTAACTACAAATCAAGATATTTAATTGCTCATCAGAGTTAAATTATTTTATTTCTTCCAGGCACTCCTGTGAGAAAATTGTCGATATCTTAATTTCTACTATATGGATGTTAACAATTTTTTCAATAGTTTCTTTAAGAAGCACTGGAGTATCCTACACATCAATAATTCCGACATTTTGACCACTTAAAATCCAGATAATTAGTTGCCAATAAGAGTTAAATTATTTCATTTCTTCCAGGCACTCCTGTGAGAAAATTGTCGATAGCTTGATTTCCAGTACATGGATTTTAATAATTTTTTCAATAGTTGCTTTAAAAACCCTTGGAGTATCCTAGTAAATACAACAGTAATTAATAAGTACAACATTTTATCCACCCGAAATCAAGATATTCAGTTGCCAATAAAAGTTAAATTACATCATATCTTCCAGGCACTCCTGCAAGAAAGTTGTCAATATCTTCATTTCTAGTATATGGATGTTAATAATTTGTTCAATAGTTCCTTTCAGAACCTTTGAAGTATCCTAGAAATTAAGAATCATAAGCTATCGGCTAGAAATTAAGATATTTATTTGCCCATAAGAGTTAAACAATTAAAAGATAAAAGAACGTTGGGGAATTTGAAGTCGAATAAGTAGCAACAATCATATACGCACTTCCACTCATTTTTTCCTTAAAATTGATCATTTTCATTGTTCATGCTTTGATTAAAATTTGATATAAAGTTTAGGCACATAATTTACAATACACTCTACCTAGATCCTAGAAGTAATAAACAACGTTCTCCAAAATCAAATCAAATTAAATCATAAAACAGGCCTATAAAACATGCCTAAAAAATTAATTAATAACGAAAAATCTATAGAAGCAATAATTTCTAAGAAAACTATATCCGCTTAAATTGTGCAACTAAATTTAAAATTTCCATTATGACAATAATACAAAATTAATATGTCATACCCAGATTGATATATGCCAACTCAAATTGTTAGAAATTAACCCAGCCCTGTCCATTATAATAATTTTCGAAGGTAGCAGCACCATGAAAGAAAAAAAATTATTATTATCATTATCAAGTAACAGGTATCCTTTGCCAAGAATTAATTAATAGGTATCCTTTGCCAAGGATACCTGTTAATGATAAACCAAGGTTATCCTTACCAAGCTTGCCTATAAGAAATGTTGCTATCTGTCAACCCTAGGAACTACCGAAATGATTCTAGTACATGGATTTTAATAATTTTTTCAATGGTTTCTTTAAAAACCAATGAAAAAATTAAGACCCTTGGAAATTAGAAAAAAACAGAACCCTTGGCGTATCCAAGATCTCAAAAATTACAGCACTTCGGCAACTAGAAATCAAGGTATTTAGTTGCTCATAAGAGTTAATTTATTTTATTTCTTCCAGGCACTCCTGTAGGAAAATTGTCGATATTTTGATTTTTAGTATATGGATGTTAACAATTTTTTCAATAGTTGTTTTAAGAACCCTTGGAGTATCCAAAAAATCAAGACATTACTGTTTTTTGTCCTAAATAAAAACTTGGTTTATATTCCAAATATTTATATAGAAAATTATATGAAATTTAAATAAACAGTGCTATTAAATTAAGTATTTAATATATATGTTCTGCAAAAACATTGTTTTTTATCAACAAAACCCTTAACCCCCCACCCACCCCAAACATTTAGCCAGTAAAAAAATCTTTCAAAAAATCACCATTTTTCGTCCATAATATTCAATCTAATAGCACTGTTTTTGTATTAAATATTTATTAATATACATAAATAAATAAAGGGTAAGGATAATAAAAAATGTTTTTTTTTTTGCAGAAAATAATTGTCTGAGATAAAAATGCCTTTTAAGAAAATTATAGGTGATATACTGTATATGGTCAAGGTATATTTATTATTCTGTAGAAATACGTATCCTAAAAAAAATAGGTCCTACATTATTTCAAATAAGGTTTAAGGTTATAGAAAATATTTTCCACTTAAACAACATTGTCAGCAATAGAGTTGTAGGTCTGTATATTTGCAAAAGATAGCTCAACTGCCTGCAATAAAATCCTCGATTATTCAAAATGTATATAAAAAAGTCTCTCAAAAGTCTCGAATAGAAAAATTTAATATTTTTTCAATGCCTAAAAGATACAAAAGAATTGAAATCATACTTGAAATTTTGTGGAAAATAAGTTCAGATGTCTGGAAGACATACAAGAATCACATGAAAATATCTGGAATACATAAAATTGTCTTTTAAAAGCCTGGGAAGGATTAATCAGTTTTTAATGCATAGGAGATACAAGAAAAAGTGAAATCATATTTGACATTTAGTGGAAGATAAGTTCTTGTATGAAACTTATATGGAAGAATAGTTATACCAAATAAGATATACAAATAAAAAAAAACTTAAAAATACAAATTTGTATAAAATATGCAACTCATCCTAAAGCTTTATATATTCATAAAATTGAAAAAAAAAATCATAATCGAAAAAATTTTAATAAAACGCTCCTGAAAAACGGACAAGCATTACGTGTTACAAAAAAATGCCAAACTTTGACACCGGCACACCTGTTCCATAACCAAAGTAAAACTTATCCAACGTGTGGATCCAACTAGGTCCAATTGTTCGCCATTCGGGGCTGTAGCCCACAATTTTCCCCCGGAATATCGGACGCATATTATCGGCAGTAAAATTTAATTGGAATTTTCCAGTGGAATCGTTTGCAATTACACGGGGGGGCCACCTTCCGGTGTTTTCGCATAAATAATAATGTCGATTTGCCGGCCGGCCCGGCTATTAACGCCCGCACTACGATTCGATATCGTGACGTCCGTTAGATAAATCATCCTCGTTATTATTAATTATTATTTTTATTATTATTATCGTATTAAATCCGAGTTTCTTAAAACGATTTTGTCAGAGTTGTTTTTACTATTATGGACTCTCCATAATTTTTTCAATCTATAAGTTATTCTTAATGTTCGTTTTTTTGTAATAATTTCTCCATTTTCTTGCAGCAATTTTTTGATAAAAATTTCGTAATTTATATATTTCTTGATATTAATCTCAATTTTGAACAATTTTTTCAACGAAAATGACAAAATCTTCCAAATACCAACAAGTAACCTTCAAATTTTAAAATTTACCAAAAAATTGTGCATAACTTAAAGGGTTATGACGCACGTTTCCTTTTATGCTCAGAGACCTTTTCCAATTAATTTTGCATAACAACTGATTGATGAGGCCTTAAAAGCTGAAACTTTTAGAGTGAATTTATTATAAGAACGTTTTCCTTCTCTGGCCAAGCTTGAACAAATAATTTAAATCCGAAGATCACTATACGGTTTCTAATTCGATTCTACTTGAGTACGCCGATTTTATGCAGTATCAGTAATTTTCACTTTTCTTGGGAATATGTTCATACTAGAACGTTTTTTTGTATCTTTAAAATACTTCGAGTTAGAGACAATTTTACCATTCAAGAACCAACAAATTAGCGGTTTTTAAAACTCAACTTTTAAATTTTTATGCTTTATCGCATATTTTTGGGAATAACTTAGAAACTACTTGGAATATTTTCATAAATTTTTCGTCTTAATACAAAAAATTCCTGAGGATGAATTTGAGGGTAAAAACGTAATTTTTGCTTAAAGATTTAAGTAACTAGACTAGTTTAGATTAGGGTAATTTTTGTACTAGAAAACTTTCATTTTTCTTGGAACTAATTCGAATATTTTCAAAAGGGTTTTAGCCAAAGAAAGTGCATTTTTTTCTCAAGAGTTTCATATACGAACGTTTCTTGTACGTTAAAAACTTTCAGAGTTTGAGACATTTTTACCATTCAAGATCCGAGAACCAACAAACTTGAGGTTCTCAAAAACGAAATTGTGGCATATCTTCTAATTTTTTCCATAACTTTATAGCCACTAGGAAAATTTTACTAATTCTTTCACCTTAATACGGAAAAATTCTCGAGGATAAATTTGAAGGTAAAAATGTCGTTTTAGGTAATATGGACGTTTTTGTTTAGGGTAATATTTCTGCTAATTTGCACAGTAATAATTTTGGCATTTTAAATTGCATTATGGAGATTTTTATTTATTGTTGAACAATTTTGGGTGTAACTTGGGAGCCACTTAGAACATTTTTATAATTCTTGTCAATTGAGACGCAGGGGTTTTGTGAGGTTGGATTTAAGGTTAAAAACATCATTTTTTGTTCAGAATTTTGATATTTCTGATGGTTTCGGTTAACGTAATTATTTTGTTTTTAGCTACTTTTTTCAAATTATAAACTATACAGTCATGGATGACCACTTTTGATCCAGTTTTCAAATGCCTATAACTAATCATTCAAGTAATAGATTAATGACTCTTACTCATTTTTCAAGTGCCTGTAAGAGAGACAAGAATAATTCAAGGGAGAAACAGCAAACGAACTAACCACGTAGAAAGATTGAGAGGCCTGAAGAACGCCAAATTTATGCCGAAACTTTGGCTAAAATTTAAAAGGTTTAAAGTTTTATTTGGCCACATACCCAATTAAATCTAAAAACAGTTAACTAGGTCACAAAAATAGCATCAAGTACAAAAGAAATTATTAAATGGTGAGCTTTACTATGATTGTAGTTCGCATGTTTTTTGACATTCTGCCATTGATTTCAACACTTTCAAAGCTTGTCCAAATATATTTTAAGAGATTAATTGAAAATTTGAAAAAGCCGTCAAATTTTAAAATTTTGCTCGAAAGTCATAAAAAATTAAAAAAATTGAATGACCATTCAAAAAGGTCTTCCGATAAGAAGAGTGCCGAAATCAATGGCAGAATGTCAGAGAACAGTACTCAAATCTTCGTGAAAATTAATTATTGTTTTGTTTGTTAACAATTTTGCAATTAGCTAAGCATTTTTATTAATTTCTGCATTTTAAAAATGCAGTGGCAGGATGGCAAATAGTTGTCAACCTTCGTGAAAATTGGTAATTTTTTACAACTTGACCAAATTAGTCAAAGTTATTTAAATTGTTACGTTTATTAAAAGTTTTCGTTTACAGGTATTTATGACCCGTATATGGTCAAGGTATATTTATTAAACTGTAGAATATACGTATAACATGTACTAAAATTTAAAAAATTGATACGGGATTTACATATTCAGTTTTTAAACTCGATTACTACACCTTAAATATTTGATTATATTATAATGACCTCTATATATGCCAGTGCATAGCATATGATATACTTTTCACTTAATAATATATCTTATACCTAGTATAATTATAAAATATTATACACAGGGAAACCTTGAAAAAAAAAAGGGAAATGCCTTAACGTATATGAAAGAAAAAATTTCAAGAATACAAATTTGCTAAAAACTAAACAAGGATTTAAAAAATTTAATTTATTTTAGAAAAATACAGTGGTGTCCTTTTTTTATTAACAAAAATATTTACGATAAACCCTTTATGGACTCCACTGGTGAAAATAAATGTTTTCTTATATGTCGAAAAATAATTATAAAAACAAGGGGAGGACTGAACGTTGTACCTCCCGGCGCCTCCGCCAATTAAGTGAACAGAAAGTGTATAAGAAATTGTTAATTGTTTAATGCACGCTAGGACGTATTTTAGGCAGTTAAAGTAATTTTATTAACTCTCTGCAAAAAAAATTATAAATAAATATATATATTTTTTTTAATTTGTAATTATTTATTTTTATACAACATAATTTATATATTTATTTTTTGTCAAAGTTCTGAAAAACAGTGATTTTGCAGAAGAATTTCTTACTGGTAAGCTGTGTGGGGTGGGTGGGGGGGCAAGGGTATAGTTTTAATGAAAAACCGTTTATTTTCTTATGGGCAGTAATAAAATTGGTAACTTTTGTATTTACACCTTTCTCAGGTAACCTCAAAGTTTTCGAGCAAAATGCGAAAAATCCTGGTTTTCGTTTATAAGGTTTAGGTTAAAGGTTTTATACTGGTTTCCTGTAACTCAAGATTCAACGTTTTGTTGATGGTAAGTATTATACTCATTTTACTTATACAGGGTGTTAGTAAATAAGTGCGACAAACTTCAGGGGGTGATTCGGCATGGAAAAATAATGAAAGTTTGCCATATAAACGTATGTCCGCAAATGCTTCGTTTTCCGAGATACGGGGTCTTAAAGTTTTTCTTAAAAATTGACAATTTATTTATTGCTTTAAAACCGGTCGAGATATGCAAATAAAATTTGAAGGGTTTTAAGAGGTACTTATCGCGTATTTTTTAGCATACAATTAAGAATTTAATGTTCACCATTGGCGCGCATACAAGTAATGATCTCAATTTTTTTAAAGAAAAAAATGTTACACCACTGAGATATTTTAAATTATAAATAATTTTTGAATTCCTCGTTCAATTTGAGACAAAAAACCTTTCTTACCGTTTTTTTGGATGTGGCGCCGTTTTTATGCAAAAAAAAAACATCTTGACGCGTGTTTTTCATTTCTTTAATACCTTATTAAGAACTATTTAATACAACAACTTTAAATCAGAACAATAATAGAAAATAACAGGCGCAAAGCTACAACAAGTGTTCAAAATGACCTCCCTCAGACGTTATATAAGATTCAACTCTTCGCCTCATTGATTCTCGTATTCGCGCAAGATTCCTAATGTATTTCGTATTATCTCACAGCCGGCTATAATTCGGTTCCTCAGGTCATTAACATTTTCGACAGGAGTGGAATAAACTAATGACTTGAGTGCTGTGAATACCGTGGTAGTAGCAGCAACGTAAATTCTTGCCTTATCTGATAAGCTTTCGCGACCTAAGAAAAGTCTTTTCCTCACGACTAACTTGGGTGGTGCTTGTTTATAAAAGGGTAAGTTGAGCATAACTGATTTATAGCTTGATTTTTCTTTATATGCTTTCGTTTTGACTTTTTTGAGATATTTTTTGGCTTCTAATTGGGTAATTAATAAAATACATTAATTTACATCCTTTTACACAATGAGTGACACAGGGGGGGACGGATCCCCCCCATCTAAACAACCAGTATCCAAATCAAATGTAAAATCTTTGGGAAATATTCCTTGTAATTTTGTTATTAATGATACTAGTAAACGTGAGTTAAACGTGAACCAAATAGATCCAAGGTCGTCAGAGTCACATTCCTCAATAAATAACACAGTATTTTACTCAAAAACAGATTCCGGTCCCTTTGTTGTTTACTTGGAATCTACAGAACAGGTTGGCTTCAATATAGGAAAATTCAATAATATTAAAATAGCAAGAGACATATTTAATTTAAATTTAACAGACATTAAAAAAATTAATAATAAAGGACTAAATAGAATATCCATTGAATTTACTAATTTTCAGTCAGCCAACGATTTTATTAAAAATAAAGTTCTTATAAATAAGGGTTACAAAATATTTATCCCATTTAACTTTGTTACATGCAAAGGAATTGTACGACAAATAGATACTGACATATCAGAGGATGAAATTATAAAAAGATGCAGTGCAAATGGAGATATTGAAATTCTTAATGTTAAAAGGTTAAATAGAAAAGTAATTAAGGATAAAACAACATCTTATGAACCCACAGGTTCCGTTTTGTTCACCTTTAAAGGTATCCTTCTCCCAAGATCTATTAATTTATATAGACTAGAAAGACCTGTCACAATATATGTTTCTCCAGTGACCCAATGCTATAGATGTCTACGTTTTGGACACACAAAAACAAACTGCAAAGGCCGGGAAAGATGTTTTAACTGTGGACTGGAGGAAAATCATTTGGATGATGAAAATGGATATTCATGTACCACACAATGTTTCTTTTGTAAAGAAAACCATAAATCAATTTCAAAAAAATGTCCAGAATATATAAGACAAAAAAATATTAAGGAACTGATGGCTTTTGAAAATTTAACTTTCCATGATGCAAATGAAGCATGCAAAAAATCTTATATCACCAAAGGAGAATTTGTTTACAATCCAAGTGACTTTCCCAACACAATATTAAGAGACAAATCTCAGTTCCCCCAAAATTCAACACCTATTACACCCTCCCAAAGAAGAACCCAAAACATGAACAATAGCACTATTAAAAGGGCATACTCTCAAGTTGCTACAGTTAATAACAATAAAAAAAGAATAGTCCAAAAAGGCTACGACAGAAAACTCCATGAAGAAAGCTTATTTTTTCCTAACTCTAGACCTAATAAATCCGATCCTGACCACACTTCTCAAATTCAAATCAATTCACAGTCTTTCTCGTGCTCAAATTCTTCAAGTCCTTCTCAAGTAACTTCTCAAAAGCCTATTAGTGCACAGCATAATTTCAATTTACCTTGTAACATGGAAACATGTATACAATTTGTTATGAATACAACAAATGATGACTATCTTGACACCCTAAAAAAACTCATATTATCCCGTCAAAACCCAGATCTAGAAATGGATCTGGAATTGTCAGACTATTAAATAAATACAATTAACACACAACATTTAATATCTCCCACACAGATATTTAAAATTAAAAAATTATACATCAAATTCAATCTTAAAATTATACAGTGGAATATTCGTAGCATTAATTCCAATAGGGATAATTTGATATCATTAATTCATAGGGAATCACCAGATATTTTATTCCTAAATGAGACTTGGCTCAAATCACATTATAATTTTACTCTGCCAACATATAATATAATCAGGGAAGATCGACCAGATGGTTATGGTGGGATTGCAACCTGTATTAAAAAGAATATCATTTATAACAAATTAAAAACCTTCAACTCTGACTCAACCCAATATATTACCATTCAACTAGGTAAACTTTACCTTATAAATATATATGTCAATACTGATAAAAATATTACTACCAACTTATTGGAAGACCTAATACAGGGTGTAAACATAGAACAAACCATTATAATGGGTGATCTTAACTCACACCACCCTTTATGGGATGATTCTCCTGTCAACAAAGGGGGAAAACTAATTGCAGATTTTATCTCAGATAATAATTTGGTGGTAATCAATGATGGCTCATGTACATTGGTACAAAGTCCAAACTCATATACTAGTGCTCTTGATTTAACTATGGTAAGTGGTATATTGGCAGT
This sequence comes from Anthonomus grandis grandis, assembly GCF_022605725.1. NCBI lineage: Eukaryota > Metazoa > Arthropoda > Insecta > Coleoptera > Curculionidae > Anthonomus > Anthonomus grandis. The sequence continues at coordinate 63,418 of NW_026088517.1, forward strand.
AAACAGTTGCTGGAAAGTCATACATGACTGTGCTAACAGCAATCACTACCCGACCTGTTTAGAACTAAACCTATCGCTAAAATTCAACGCAAGGAAAATTTTTACAGCACCTTTTATGGCCAGAAACCTTAATAAAGCGAACTGGCAACTTTATCATGATAATATAATACTAGAAATAGACGTAGAAGACCTTAATATGACCTATAATGAATTAATGGACATCATGGATAGAGCGGCTGATATTGCTATTCCTACTAAAAAGTGTGGTGTTTCTAAGAACATTGGCAATTCGTGGTGGGACAAAGAATGTTCTACCTGGATCAAAGAAAGGAAAAATGCAATAAATAACTTTAATAATACCCCTACATTAGAAAATTACCTTGCTGCAAAAAAATGCATAGCAACTACAAAGAAGAGACTTAAAATTAAGAAAAAAGAAAAATTTAAGCTTTTTTTGTCAAACACTCAACAGAGAGTCAAATATTAGATATGTGTGGAATAAAATTAAAAAATTTTCAAATAATATAAATAATACTTCAAGCAACTATAATATTTCAGATGATATTAAAAAAGAAATTCTCCAAAATATGTCTAGTGTGAATCTGGATCCCAATTTTGTTGTCTTGCAACCACGGGATGAAAACAGTGTTACTCCATTTTCTTTAAATGAATTTAACAACGCATTAAGAAATAAAAGATTGTCCGCCCCTGGCATGGATGACAAAGCTTACCCAATGTACAAACACCTACCAATAAGAGCAAAATTAACTTTACTAAATATATATAATAAATGTCTGTTTGAGGGACATATTCCAGAGGCATGGAGAAAATATAACATTATTCATATTTTTAAAACCAAAGAAAAACCCTATCCTACCGGTAAATTATAGGCCTATAGTATTGTCAATGTGTGGCTGTAAGATCCTTGAAATCATGATTAAAAAATCGATTGGAATGGTTCCTTGAAAACAGAAATACTTTCACACATGAACAACTAGGTTTTAGGAGGGGCAAGGGCATATATGATAATATTGCTTATCTCTCAAAATCAGTCCTTGAGGCCTTTGGTCGGTCTGAATCTGTCATTGCAGTATTTTTAGACATTAAATCTGCATTTGATAATGTTAATATATATAAATTGTATAATAAATTAAATCATCTTCAAATTCCTATTGAAATTAACAATCTTATTCATCAAATTATTGTGAATAGACTTCTATACAGCAGAAAGGCTGATGGCACATTCATGGGCCCATATCTAGCTACAAAAGGACTCCCACAGGGTTCTCCTTTGAGCACTATACTTTTTAATTTGTATATCTTGGAGCTATTTCAATTGAACTTAGATTCTGCAAAAATAATTGGATATGCTGATGACTTGGCTGTTTTTGTGAAAGGTTCCAATGTCAGTGATATGACAAACAAAATAAATGGAGCATTGGAAATGATTAATTGTGTTTTAAAAGATAATGATCTCTCCCTCTCCGTCGAGAAGTGTGAAGCAATTTGGTTCACAAAGGGTAATCGCAAAAAATCCCCCTCCACCTATACATATTGGCAATTATCTTATTGATTATAACCCCATGTTAAATATCTGGGACATATTCTGCAAGAACATCTAAAGTGGAACATTCACATTGACCATATAGCTGATAAGGCTAAAAAAGCACTTAACATTCTGCGCGCTGTCTGTAGGGTTTGGTGGGGATCTGACCCTCTTACCCTGTTAACAATTTTTGGAGCAATGATTCGATCCCACCTGGACTTTGGCTCAATATTTTTAAAACCTGTAAACCAAAAGGGTCTAAATAAATTGAATGTAGTCTTTTTTGAAGGATTGCGAATATGCCTGGGCTGTATGAAATCGACTCCTAAAGCGGCTTTATTAGCGGAAGCGGGCAATGGTAAACTTGGAGCAGAGACGAAAAACCTTGGCAAATAAATACATTGCAAGGTTGACCTCAATAACTAATCATCCTATACTAGAGATTTTGCAGAGAATCCGGAGAAAAATGATTACATTGCCAACTTACATTAACTCTGATAACGTTCCATATTTGATATTCGCCTTACAAAAATTCATTCCTTACCTAAACAGAATAAGTAAAGATACAAATTATGCATGCTATGGAATTGATTTTGATATCCTGAACAATCCAATTAAAATCTTAGACTTAGGAATGAACAAGAATGACACTATGTTAAAACAATATTTCCTAACTGCTACAGAAAAATTTAAAAACTCCTATACCTATATATACACGGACGCCTCAAAAAAAGATAAAAGATTAGGCTATGGGATATATATTCCGGATATAGACTATAAATTTTCATCTAGACTCCCAGACTCAATAAGTATATGTAAAGCAGAATGCGTGGCTATACACGATGCTGTAAAGGTTGCTATAAATAAGCATTTGAAGAAGGTAATAATCTTTTCAGACTCAAGAAGCGCGATACAAAAAATTAATAAATATGGTCTATCAACCTCAAGCGATTTCTGGTCTATCAAAACCAAGCAGTTAATTTCTCTAGCTAATAAGAACAATTTTGACATAAGAATTGCTTGGATTCCTGGACACTCGGGCATTCCTGGTAATGAGGTGGCGGATTTATTGGCAAGAATAGGTAAAGACCTGAATGTCCCTAAAGATATGAAAGTGGATTCTATGGAAATTTTTAACCTGATCAAGGATGATATGAGTAATCAGTTTAAAGTATACTGGAAAACTTTAGTACATAGTAAGAACTATCAATACTCTAAAATACAAAATACTTTCCCAAAAACCAAATGGTTTTCAAATGTACCTTTCAAAAATCGAAAATACATAACCACAATAATCAGATTACGGACGGGCCATTGTCTGACTAAAGAGCATTTATATAAGCTTAAGATTAAAGATAACCCATATTGTGAATGTGGCTCTGTTGAAGACTTAAATCATCTCTTTCTGGAATGTCCTATAAATTACATTCCTTATATTGATCTGTATAAGGAATTTGTTAAAAGGAATTTCCCCACGCCCTTAACAATGTATACTGTTTTGTCTGAACCAAATGAGGAGTCAATTGATCTAATTATGTCATTTTTGAATATAAATCGAATTCGGTTATAATAGTTCTGCTCAACAATTCGTGTTTTGTCTATGTTTTCTTTTCCCGTAGAATCCCAGAACCTGTGATGTCTTATGTTTGTCCAATTTACCTATATTGTGTTTGTCCATACTAATAGACTTAATCACTACAAATGAAGGAATACCACACAGCACTATAAAGGAAGTCTGAAGTAATTAAGTACAAGTCAGCGGTCCCGATTTGGTCCAGAGCCAGTCAACATCGAGGTCGCTCCAAATTGTGCTGGCAATTGCCTCGTTGCAGTGCCATAAAACAAGCAAGCAAGCAAGCAAGCAACTAATGACTTAAGAAAACCCCAAATGCGAAAATCTAGAGGATTTAAATCTGGCGATCGAGCAGGCCAATGTTCTGTACCTATCTAACGACTTGGAAATACTGTATCTAAGTGATTACGTACATTGATACTAAAATGGGCATCATGTATGAATCATAAGTGTTGCCTCAGCTGTAGAGGAATTTCTTTAAAAAGAACAAGTAACTATTCCTGTAGGAAATTTTAAAGGTAGGTAAAATTCTCCTGTTAGGCGTTGTGGGCCGATTAAATGATCGTCAATTACTGAAAACTGATGCTGAAAATTGAGCCTCAAAGATTCCATGTGGATTTTTATAGAAAATTCGTATGCAATGTCTTCCAAAAGAAGCCTCGTCAGTAAACGAAATACCATTTAAAAAATTAGGAATTTGAGCGGAAGAATCCATTGGCAAAAAAATAGACGCGGAAAAAAGTCTGTAGATAGTAGAGCTTGCACGCGTTGAATATGAAATGGATACAAATGATTTTCTTTAAGAATTTCAAATACAATGAAGTTGCTTACATTCAATATGTTGGCAATTTTTCGAGTACTTGTTCTGCAATTAACTCTAGAACTGCTTGTTTCTTAAACTTACCATTTTCATGCAAACATTGGTGAAGACGAGCAAATATTGTGTGATGGGGTATTCTACGTCCTGGATACAACTCAGCATACAATCTTCAAGCCTGCCGACCATTTCCATTACTTCGGACATAAATAAAATGCATTTCTCACAGTTTCGCATTTGTAAAATTTTCAATTATTTTCGATAAAAGGAAAATTAATTATTATAATTAATAATAACAAAAAGTTTAATAGTGAAGGAACGCTAATTTGACATTTCGTATTTAATATTAGATAAATATTGACAATAGGCTACTAGTTAATGTATTAAAGATATGAAAAATACGAGTCATAAAAAAGCACCACATACGAAAAAAAGATAAGAAAGATTTTTTGTCATAAATTGAACGAGGAATCAAAAATTATTTTTAACTTAAAATATATCAGTATATTTTTTAAAAACATTAAGATCATTACCCGTATGCGCGCCAATGGTGAACATAACATTCCCAATTGCATGTCAAAAAAATGCGCGATACCTACCTCTTAAAACCCTTCAAATTTCATTTGCATATCTCCACCGGTGTCAGAGCAATAAATAAATCGTCAATTTTTACGAAAAACTTTAACACCCCGTATCTCGGAAAACGACGCATTTGCTACGTTTATATAGCAAACTGTCTTTAGTTTTCCATGCCGAATCACCCCCTGAAGTTTGTCGCACTTATTAACACCCTGTATAACAATAGTGATCTATTTATTATTTTTATATATCTATACTTGTGTATGTATGACAGAAACGACAAAATAGAGTATTCAACCTTGACTGGAACGATGGCTTTGCAAAAAAAGAGCAAATTTTTAAGACTGTTTAAAAATTGAGAATTGAAACAAATAATTAAAAAAAATGAAGCAAAGTTTGTATTACTCACCAAAAACGAATTCATCTTCACTCTTTTTTAATTTATTATCTAACAATAAAAAAACGTAATGAATTAGGTTCTCAGTTACATAAACCTCAACTTTATTTCCTTCCCCCCCCACCTCTCTCGATTTTCGAAAAAAAAAAAGAAAACAGAAACATTTCCACATCTTTGGCGTAATACATCAGACCCGTCCCGGATAACAACACGTGTTTTTATTCCGAATGCGAAACACCGAAATCGGATCGGGCGTTGTGTTTTCCATTATTATCGCTCCACTTTTTAAAGCTAAAAGCCATTTTTTGTTTTATTTCAGTTCAGTTTTTCCACCCCAAAATGCTTCTACGATAAGGGTTTTTATTGCGAAGAGATCTGCAGTATAAAAATCCAATTTGGGCCTGAAGATGTTCATGATGTGCGAACCATTGTTGATCATCAAGCTTTTCTTTTCGAAATTATTATTAGTAGTTTTGGGTAAATATGTTAATAATTAAAACGAAGGCCAATAAAGTTACGCCGAAGCAAAAATTACAATATGCATTATTTATTCTTTCTAAATAATTCTTTAAAGAAAAACAGATTAATTAATGCTAAAGTGTTTTTAATTGGCATCAGATGAAGGGAGTGAGAGAGAGCTAATTAATACGGCGTACGGCCTGTTGCGGGAAACTTTCTCCCTTTGGTGGAAATGGATTTTTCTCTAAAGCGCGTATAATGGCGATTTAATTGCGGAAAAGGTGCGTGAGTACCATTATGCGGGGAAACTTTAATGAAAAAGAAAAAAGACGTTTCACGAGAGAAAGATTATCTTCTTATTTGCTTTTGAGCTTGCCTTTAATGACGCAAATATATGAGAAATGATATGAAAATGTGATTTAATAATTTTTTTTATTACGAGGGAGTTTAAATGCAATTACGAGTTTAGGAAAGCATTTAAGAAAAATGTCATGAAATTTGACTACGGTATTTTAAATGCATGCTCCAAGGTACCTAAAAAAATAAAAATCCTAAACTTTGGAGCTCGATATCTCGGCTTCTATAAGCACTGTTTGGAACAATTCAATGGTTTTAACTTCGTTTCATCCTTCTGAATCCAACAACACTATTTGCAATATCATAGCTCTTATATTAGCCGAGATATCGCATTTTTAGCGTCCATTTTTGAGCTCAAAATCGAGGTCGAAAAATGACTTTTCCAAATTTTCAAAGTGCTCTCATCGCTTAGTTTTGCTCGGATTCTATCATATCCTGGTGTTTTTTTTATGTAGGTGATGGAAAGAAGCCGCTGGTATAATTAGTTCAAGTTTGAAAAAAATCAATTTTCGGTGAAAAAATCGATCGAATCGAAACTTTGAAGGTCGATATTTTGGCTTCTATGGGCACTATCGTGAAAGTTCTAACGGTTTTATATTAGTTTCTTTTTTCTGAATCGAACGAGTCTATTCGCAATCTTGTAGCTTTAATATTAGCGGAGATATCGCATATTTAGAGCCAATTTTAATGCTCAAAAATGAGGTCAAAGAATGTCTTTTTTTGAATTTTCAAAGTGCTCTCATTCGCTTAGTTCTGCTCGGATCCTATCATAACCCGATGTTTTTGTGATGTAGGTGTCGGGAAGAAGCTGCTGGTATAGTTAGTTAGATTTCGAAAAAAAAAAACAATTTTTGGTGGAAAAATTCGATACAGGGGAAATGAAAAATCCCAAACTTTGAAGGTCGATATCTCGACTTCTATGAGCACTATCGGAAAAATTTCAACGGTTTTATTTTAGTTTCATCTTTCCCAATCCAACGAAATCATCCACAATATTGTAGCTCGTATATTAGCCGAGATATCGTATTTTTAGAGTCCACTTTTGGGCTCAAAAACGAGGTCGAAAAACGAGTTTTTCTGAATTTTCAAAGTGTTCTCATTCCTTTAGTTCTCCTCGAATCCCGTTATAACCCGGTATATTCGTGATGTAGGTGATAAAAATTAGCCGCTGGTATAGTTAGTTCGATTTCGAAAAAAATCAATTTTCGGTGATAAAATCCCGAAGAATGAAATATCCCAAACTTTAGAGGTTAATATTTCGGCTTCTATACATAATATTGTAAGTATTCCAACGTTTTTGTCTTAGTTTCGTCTTTCTGAATCAAACGCGGGTTGTAGCTCTTATATTAGCCGAGATATCGCATTTTTAGGGCAAATTTGTAGGCTCAAAAACCAGTTCAAAAAATTAGGAATTTTCAAGTGCTTCATCCTCTTAGTTTAACTCGAATCTCGTTGTAACCCGGAATATTTGTGATTTAGGTAATGGGAATTAACTACATATTACTACTTTTGCATTAGTTTTATTCTTTAACTTTATAGGCAGTTAATAGTCAATAAACACTTGAGAGAAATACTGTTTTTTTTTTTGAAGTAAAACTTCTTTATGTACGCGTGCGTTGGGCAGTAAGCTGGCGAATGCGTTACGTGTGATCAAGGGAGACGAACGGTAGTTAAAAAGGAGATATGAGTTAGTAGAGATAGAAAGAGAAAGAGTTACGGTTGGTATATTACTGTATGAGTAAGAGAGCCGTGCGCGCGCACATTTTCCTTCTCTCTTTTTTCTCATAGCCACTGCATGGAATATATATATATTTCAGTCGGTTTTTATATGAACCTAGCTGGCACATCTAAAATCCTATTTAACTAAAAATAAATAACTTTATAGGAGACAGAGGAAATGTGTGAAATCTATACATTTCGATGTATAATATAAATCACAAGAACCTTGTTGATTACAATTCATAATCATGCCTGCTTTGTTAACTAAATGGTGGATTGTAATCGTAATTCTAAGATCACGTCTGTTACTTTAGCGAACCTCGGAACTTATATTGACAGGAACTTGACATATGATAAGCAAGTTGACCTGTATAAGTAGACAGATAGGAAAAATTCTATCTGCAACATCGTAGCTCTTTTATCTGTCGAGATCTTGCGTTTTTAGCCCATTTTTGCTCTCAAAAAATTGTCAGGAAATGGCTTTTTTTTAATCAATTTTATCAAGTTAGGTACTTATTTTGGTAAAATAATTTAATATTGTTTTTACTGGTATAGGTATTTATCTTGAAATATTTTTAAAAAATTTCTTTATTTTGTAGTATAGTTTGCAAATTTTTTACTCGAATACGCATTTTTTATATTATTATTCCTGATAATTTCTGACACATTTTCGATGATTTAAATTCAAAGTCCTCTCAAACTTTTTGTTGGAAACAATCTAGACATTTCAGCAAATTTAATATTTTTTTTAGGCATTTTTATTGAAATATTTTGGTAAATTTTTGACTGATATAGGCATTTTTTAACCTATTTAATCAAATAATTTGATGTTTTTTCACAAAAATCTCCACTCCCTGAACATTTTTTCAAAAAAAACACCAAAATACTGTGTCTAATCAGTTTGAATAACTCCAAGCTTCTCTTCTCTAAACATTCTTATTAAGAAATTTCCGCCATTTGGTGACAACCACGCGGGAAACGTTGACACACTCTCTATACTTTTACATTGTGTGCCGGACCAGTTACTTATTGTACCTTCACCATTCGGCACTGGGGGGGTACAGCATTCCACTGAGCGCTTTTAAGGTTTTTCAAAGAAAATAGCATTTTAATGGAAAACGGTAATATTTAAACAAAATGGCGTTTAATCGGTTATAGCCATATAAATTCCGCGTGTCTGAGGGCAAAAATGGTTTTCGTATGTGGCATAGGTATGCCAGTATTAAGCGTCAAAGTCAAAAAAAGGTGTAGCGCAAAAACTACTTTTCGGCAAATGATAATATAGTGTATCAAAAAATACGTTTTAAAATTGTTGAAAGTATGACATCTCCAAGTGCCACCCCTAAAAATTTATTAAATAAAAGGTGATTTTATATTTTCAGATCTGCATGGGGAAAATTTATTATTGCTCGGCCTGTATGGTTCACAAAAATATCGATTGTATGGCGCATTAGCCTCCGAGGCAGTTTGAATTTTTTTTTACGCACTTTTATTCGCTTATAATTCCACACCCTGTTTACTGATCTGACCCAAAAAGTATAGGGCTCTCAAGCCCCCATTGGCCCTTATGTTTTAAAAATTTCAAGTCGTTTATAAAGCTTTAAAATTGAGTTTCTCGCGAGAGAAAGGAACTTTACCTACGAATTTTACAAATTTTTTGACTTTTAACTGGTACCGGCTCTCTTCGGTACTAGAAAAAAAAGTTTCCTAACACGAGCACTGCAAATTTTGATTACTTCAATTGTTTTGTTTTAGATCCACAGTGTTAATAGTAACCTCAAGTGCATATGTATATAATATTTTTACACAATAAGCGTATATTGATTAATTTATAAGGGTATATTAAGTAATTAATTAATTAACAATATTATTGTAAAGTTAGTAAGAGCGCTTTAGGGTTATGTATGTAGTAATTTTTAATAATTTCTGAACCAGTTTTGGTGGCGGGGTGCTTAGGTCGCCGATATGGCAATGTTTAGACGGACCGGAATAGTGCGGTGTTCCTTGGATTAACCGGATGCTGCTGTTCCTGGTAAAACCGGGTCGTTGCAAGTGTCGGGGATCGGGATACCCAGCATTGATATTTATTGCTTATTTATATATGTACTCTTGCTGACTAAATATGTTGTTGAATTAGCTTTATGAACATTATTATTAATATATATGTATTTTTATTTTTATTAATTTTTTGGGAAAGTTGTTGTTTTTGTATGTAGCTATTTATGCTAAATAAAGATTTTTTATATTATTATTATACTTATTTCTATTCTCTAAATATTCTTTCTTAATTTCTAAACTCTAGTGTGTGATTGAAGTTTGGATTGTTGTTGTTATAGGTGATGAGTTGGTATTTGGTTATGTAAGACAGATTTGAAAATAGTTATATTTTTTATTTGTACACTTTATTTTTCCCAAATAGTAAAATTAACTTGAAACAAAAATACTTTCTTCCAAGACGTTGATATCATACAAACATTTATCACAAACTTTTAATTTTTCAAATTGCTTATTTTTTTTTAAACAATTTAAAAAAATATTTCCATTAAAGCAGTTATTATAAATTTTGTTTTATTTCTTATGCTATTTAATTTTCCATGATTTTGTAGTTTTTTAAGTTATTTCTTAAAAATCTTTCTGTTCCTATCGCTATTTTTGAGCTAATTTAGTAATTTACATTTTCTTATTTATAATTTTTGAGTCATTTATGCTTGATGCTCTCTCTCTATACAAACATAGACAACATATAAAATTGGATTTCTTAGATTTTTCTTAATAACATTTTAAAAATACAATTCAGAGGACAATTCTTATCCTTTTATGTAAAAACACTAAAGAAGACATTAAATGAAACATCAATTTAAATGACTTTAAAAAAAGACCTCCAAGCCCTATTTGTTCGGTAAAAATTCAACCAGATTTCTCCGAAGGCGTCATTTATCTGACCATTCTCGTATTTCATCCAATTTTAAAAAACTGCCCGGAAAACATAAAAATGTAGTTAATCCTATCAAAACTCTTTTTTCTCCCCTACACCCTCTATAGAAGAGAAGGGGGTTGGGGGAAGAGCCACTATCTTATCTATCTCGCCTTATTAATCTTGGCATGTCGTAGCCGAATCAATTATGACTGTCTTGAGCACAATCCGCCCAATTATCCCCAAAGCTAAATTTATATACGCCGGCACAAGAGATTATTGTCCATGTGTCAATTCAGCTTCTGGGCGTCCATTATGTGTATTTACTAATTATTATATTAAATCATTAATGCTACGCAGGTATGTCGTTTTAAGGTTAATTAAATTATGCTTGCTTATTGGTCGATCTCTTGGCTTTTCGCATTATTATTTAGCCGGAATAATTGACATAAAACGCCCCGATTGGCATATGCCGTCTTATATGCCTTGGGTCCTTTTTGGGTAAAAGTTCACGAATAATCTCGATTGATATGCGAGAAAAGAAGCGAAATCGACAAAACTATGATGCTCCTCATGCATTTTTCATGAACTTGCTCGTGTGTGCAGAGTATCGAGTTTTATCAAGAATGTCGGTCCGACCGTATTGCTACTCTAGGGGGGAGAGTTACCGCAAAAATTACAATATGAGCAGGGGTGCGGCTATTAAGGGATGTACGTGCTCGAACATTTCCACTTATCGGTTCGAATAGAGACGTTTTGTCTTAGAAATCGTTCGTTAAAAAATGGTTTAAGTTGCATATACAATATTTGGAAAAAATTGATGAAAAAATTCATATCGTCCCCTCAATGCCAAAACTACGAATATGCTGTCTTAAAAAAAATAATTAAAAATTAATATAAAGGTTATAGTAAAGGTTTCACAGCAAAAATATCACAAAACCAACTGATAGTTAATGAAGAAGTGTTTAGTGTATATCGACATACAAAGAAAAAAATAATTTTTACCAATGGCGTCGATAACAGATTTATTGTAATTATTATTTAACAAAAAAAAGTACACCACTGTATTTTTCTAAAATATATTTTATTTTTTAAATCCTTGTTTAGTTTCGATCAAATTTGTATTGTTGAATTTTTTTTAATTATATATCTTATTTGGTATAATTATTATTGTTTCATACACGTTAATGCCTTTTTAATTTTTTTTAGATTTTTTATCACTTTTAATTTTTCTTAAAAAGCAATTTTTTTACAGGCAATTATTTTCTGCAACTCTCACGAGATGTGT
>NW_026088518.1:0-5000 GCF_022605725.1 Anthonomus grandis grandis
CACATCTCGTGAGAGTCGATCTATGAACCGGTCGGGAGGTAAAAATCATACGTTCAAACGGTATAAAACTTAATATACCGTAAAACGACTGCGGTCGAATAAGCAGCATCAATCCGGTGCGCTTATCTGTGGAGAGACGGTTACCGAGCAAACGACGGTCGGTACGGGGCTCTCCGCGCTGAGAACCTATGTCTGTTTTTCGATGATACCCGAGACGAGACGCTGATATATATATATTTTCAAATTCGTATGATTTTTGTTATAGTGTCGACGATTACGTTTTTAGCGCACGCTTTATTGTTGTTACCACCTTTAGCCGTTTACCTTAGAAAAGAAAGAACGGCAGAAGAGGAGCAACGAATAAAAGAGCGAGCGTTTTTTCAAAAATCGACGACCGATATAAATAACGAGATGACGACGACGAGTAAAAATTTGAAAATACAAGAAGAAAACAGCGACCGAAAAGAGTATATTTATGAAAATCAGAAGAAAACATAGGCTTCTCGTGTCTCACAAATCTCGAAACGTGGCGGTTTTATATGAAAATAAAAATGCCCGTTGACGAGACCGAGGCCAATCTTTCACAGCGAGATTGCGGATTCTGTGAGCGTTTCCAACGTTACGATCCCCATGCAATCAACTAGTAAATAGCACAATTAGTGCACTAAAATATGCGACAGCTCTCTGCGTTCCGAGCGAGAATATTTATTTAAACCGAAACGTCTTTCGATAGAGTCCCGCGTCGCTTTCAATCTAGCGAAGGGTCGAGAGAATGTTGAAGTTTCATGTCGGTCGACGTTGTTCGTAGCAGATGATGTTTTATGATGTATAATAAAAACATCGTTATTATCATCGTCAGCAGCGAAGTCGATTTCGATTATTCAAAGTATATACAATAGAAATACTACTTTAAAAAACACTGAGCGCCGCGCCCATTCGTTCGTGTGTCGTTTTTGTGTATAGTAGTATATGACGTTGTATATGCGATTTAATATCTTGTTTGTACAGACATAAATATACAAATAAGAGTAAATTGTTTCAAATGAGCGTGGCGTCTTGATCGGTTTTTCCGTTATCTCGACGCACACAAACACGCACTAATGAAAACACATATACTCGTTGTGTTGTGTGTCTGTCTCCGAGATGTAAATTGCAAAATTTATTTTCGGAGACTGTTTTCGTCACGCAGTAATATTAAAAATTGTGTGATGATTAAGAACAGCTCCCTGGTTGATCCTGCCAGTAGTCATATGCTTGTCTCAAAGATTAAGCCATGCATGTCTCAGTACAAGCCAAATTAAGGTGAAACCGCGAAAGGCTCATTAAATCAGTTATGGTTCCTTAGATCGTACCCACACTTACTTGGATAACTGTGGTAATTCTAGAGCTAATACATGCAAACAGAGCTCCGACCGGAGACGGAAGGAGTGCTTTTATTAGATCAAAACCAATCGTTGGCGGGTTCACGCTCGTCATCGTACAATTTGGTGACTCTGAATAACTTTACGCTGATCGCATGGTCTTTGCACCGGCGACGCATCTTTCAAATGTCTGCCTTATCAACTGTCGATGGTAGGTTCTGCGCCTACCATGGTTGTAACGGGTAACGGGGAATCAGGGTTCGATTCCGGAGAGGGAGCCTGAGAAACGGCTACCACATCCAAGGAAGGCAGCAGGCGCGCAAATTACCCACTCCCGGCACGGGGAGGTAGTGACGAAAAATAACGATACGGGACTCATCCGAGGCCCCGTAATCGGAATGAGTACACTCTAAACCCTTTAACGAGGATCAATTGGAGGGCAAGTCTGGTGCCAGCAGCCGCGGTAATTCCAGCTCCAATAGCGTATATTAAAGTTGTTGCGGTTAAAAAGCTCGTAGTCGAATTTGTGTCTCGTGCCGCCGGTTCATCGTTCGCGGTGTTAACTGGCGAGTCGCGAGACGTCCTGCCGGTGGGCTTAGCTCGCAAGGGCGGCCCAACTCAATCCTGCCGCGGTGCTCTTCATTGAGTGTCGAGGTGGGCCGGCACGTTTACTTTGAACAAATTAGAGTGCTTAAAGCAGGCTAAAACTTTGCCTGAATACTGTGTGCATGGAATAATGGAATAGGACCTCGGTTCTATTTTGTTGGTTTTCGGAACCCCGAGGTAATGATTAATAGGAACGGATGGGGGCATTCGTATTGCGACGTTAGAGGTGAAATTCTTGGATCGTCGCAAGACGAACAGAAGCGAAAGCATTTGCCAAAAACGCTTTCATTGATCAAGAACGAAAGTTAGAGGTTCGAAGGCGATCAGATACCGCCCTAGTTCTAACCATAAACGATGCCAGCTAGCGATCCGTCGACGTTCCTCCGATGACTCGACGGGCAGCTTCCGGGAAACCAAAGCTTTTGGGTTCCGGGGGAAGTATGGTTGCAAAGCTGAAACTTAAAGGAATTGACGGAAGGGCACCACCAGGAGTGGAGCCTGCGGCTTAATTTGACTCAACACGGGAAACCTCACCAGGCCCGGACACCGGAAGGATTGACAGATTGAGAGCTCTTTCTTGATTCGGTGGGTGGTGGTGCATGGCCGTTCTTAGTTGGTGGAGCGATTTGTCTGGTTAATTCCGATAACGAACGAGACTCTAGCCTGCTAACTAGGCGTATTTTGACATCCTAAAGGCCCGCCGTCGGCTCGGGGTTTCGGCTCCTTGTCGTGCGCGCGCGGTTTTTACTGTCGGCGTACAAACTTATCTTCTTAGAGGGACAGGCGGCTTCTAGCCGCACGAGATTGAGCAATAACAGGTCTGTGATGCCCTTAGATGTTCTGGGCCGCACGCGCGCTACACTGAAGGAATCAGCGTGTCTTCCCTGGCCGAGTGGCCCGGGTAACCCGCTGAACCTCCTTCGTGCTAGGGATTGGGGCTTGCAATTGTTCCCCATGAACGAGGAATTCCCAGTAAGCGCGAGTCATAAGCTCGCGTTGATTACGTCCCTGCCCTTTGTACACACCGCCCGTCGCTACTACCGATTGAATGATTTAGTGAGGTCTTCGGACCGATGCGCGATGGCGTTTCGGCGTCGTCGATGTGTCTGGGAAGATGACCAAACTTGATCATTTAGAGGAAGTAAAAGTCGTAACAAGGTTTCCGTAGGTGAACCTGCGGAAGGATCATTACAGTGTGTAAATAAAAAAACACGTCTGTTACAACCTTAGTAAAATTTATCGAACGAAGCAGTCTTTTTTTTGATGTGGTGGTGTCGTTGTTGTTAAAAACAGCGCACAAGAACAACAAATAAAGACAACGGAACATAAATACAGTTTTAAGTAAAAAATACGAACTGTCGTTTTACACGAAGATCATCGTATAAAAGCTGTGTAGTTTCCGGAAACAAATAAATCTTTCATCATCGGGGTATCGGTGGATGATCAATTGCGATCATACATACGGCTTCGAAGCGAATCGGCCTGCTTCTATTACTTTTTTTTTAATAAAAAAGAAAAAAAGTACGAAGATGTGGTAAACGATTTTAGTGGGTACCTCGGCCTGCAATACGATAACATATATCGATTATATGTATAAATATCGTATGCGTTTGGTCTAAGAGTTGTGCTTAAATGCTCGCTCGATGGTTTTTAAAAGAATTTCGCCCACCGTTTTCGGAGTGAGATGTTTAGAATTTTAAAAAAAACGTCCCCCTGGAAAGATTTTTTTTTTTTAAATAAAAGGCGCTCATCCAGCCCTACAAGCGACACCTCGCACGTGTTTTACTTACATTATTAGTGTAATAAACTTTCGAGAGGTGAACAAAACGCTTGTGTAAGAGGCCAGAGGCATGGAGCGTATTTTAAATAACTGTCACCTACAAACAGTATTGACGTCTTATAACGGATTATTAATTTAATTCGTAAAGCGTTAAATAAAATTTAAAAAGATTACCCTAAACGGTGGATCACTTGGCTCGTGGGTCGATGAAGAACGCAGCTAATTGCGCGTCAACTTGTGAACTGCAGGACACATGAACATCGACATTTCGAACGCACATTGCGGTCCTCGGATTCTGTTCCCGGACCACTCCTGGCTGAGGGTCGTATCAACTTCAAAGACTGCTCGGTGTCCGTCTGACGATGGTGTATTCACATTACACATTATTACCAAAAATACGCATACCGATTTATCGACGACGTCGAACACAGACGACGACGAAGATAAGTCATAAAGGCAGCGTGTATACGGTATCTTGTCGTATAAGTGTTGCACGAAAAACATCATCGACGTGATATGTCGGAGCGAGATGGATGTTTTACGCATTTAATATTATTATTGATGCGACATCTTAAAACGCGAAAGCGATCTGTTACAGTAAAATATTATTATTACTACTGTTTCAGAGAAAAGCGAACGAACGATGTGTATTGTACGTAGTGCGAAATCACACATACAAAAAACGATCGTCGTGTCCGATATTTTCGATTATGAAACCGGAAAATGACGACTGATCGTTTAGTGATAATAGAATCGCATTCGAACATATATTATTATTAATTTAATAAAGAATAAATAAAAACACGTCTTTGTTTTGTCTTTTTATTTATCGATATACTCGGTAAAATTAATCATTTTATCGACCTCAGAGCAGGTGAGACTACCCGCTGAATTTAAGCATATTACTAAGCGGAGGAAAAGAAACTAACTAGGATTCCCCTAGTAGCTGCGAGCGAACAGGGAAGAGCCCAGCACCGAATCCCGCGGCCGATATCGGGCGCCGGGAAATGTGGTGTTTGGGAGGGTCCATTATCCCGAAATCGTGCGGTGCGTCCAAGTCCTTCTTGAACGGGGCCACAGCCCATAGAGGGTGCCAGGCCCGTAGTGACCGCTGCCGATTGCGGGAGGATCTCTCCTTAGAGTCGGGTTGCTTGAGAGTGCAGCCCTAAGTGGGTGGTAAACTCCATCTAAGGCTAAATATGACCACGAGACCGATAGCGAACAAGTACCGTGAGGGAAAGTTGAAAAGCACT
>NW_026088518.1:10000-22500 GCF_022605725.1 Anthonomus grandis grandis
TAAAGTAAAGTATTAACACTAAATTAGGGAATATTTATTATCAAAGAAACATATTGCTGTGATCATAAAAGTAGTCTTCTACCTAATATTCTAGAAAGGTATTTCTAAGAAGAACTCTTTAAATCATTCCTAATCGCTTTTATTAGTTGGGCCATAAAATAAATATCAAAACACCAAATTTCCACATACATAATAGTGTAAATGCGATTTTTTTTTTCAATTCGAACGAATTTGCTTTTTTCATGAAAGTTGAGGTCCTGAAAAGGACCGATTTATAGTTTTTTTTTTCAACCTTACGTAAAGCAAAATACTTGTCAGTTTTCTTTGGCAATAAAAATAAATATCAAAACACCAAATTTCCACAATTATGGATAAGTGCACTCATTAAATCTTCCATACAGTGATCTTTAGGAATTTTTTTAAATTTTATACGATGTTTTACATACAGAATAGGTAGCGGGTAAAGTTATTTATTTATTATTATTAGATTAAGGAATCAGCAGCGACCTACCTATACGTCATAATAACCACATACGAACGAATTTGCTTTTTTTATGAAAGTTGTGGTCCTGAAAAGGACCGATTTATAGTTTTTTTTCCAACTTGACGTAAAGCAAAATACTTATTTAGCTTTGTTGTCAGTTTTCTTTGGCAATAAAACAGCTTGGATATTTGGCAGTACACCACCTTGAGCGATAGTAACACCGGAGAGTAGTTTGTTCAATTCTTCGTCATTACGGATAGCTAACTGTAAATGTCTTGGGATTATCCTAGTTTTCTTGTTGTCCCTGGCTGCGTTACCGGCCAATTCCAATACTTCAGCTGCAAGGTATTCCATCACTGCTGCCAAGTAGACGGGAGCACCGGCACCAACTCGTTCAGCATAGTTGCCCTTGCGAAGTAAACGATGGATACGGCCTACAGGGAACTGAAGTCCGGCACGGCTAGAGCGAGTCTTTGCCTTTCCTTTAACTTTGCCTCCTTTGCCACGACCCGACATATTCGAATATAAAACTTGTTGAAATTAAAACGACGACTACGACGTGCTCTGACCGCTACAGATGCTCGCAGTTTAATGATTTTAAGTTCAGCGTGTCTACGTTTTTAAGCGAGAATGCGGACCAATCAGCGCGCAAATACGGTGCAAATAACAGGGGGCGGGGCTTGTATAGGGCATCGGAGCTCTGTTAAATAGTGACATCAAGAGAGGTTGAATTTTATTTACGTCTGTGCAGTCGTTGCGTTTGTATCGTCGAGATGCCACCAAAAACTAGCGGAAAAGCTGCCAAGAAAGCCGGAAAGGCTCAGAAAAATATCTCTAAAACTGATAAGAAGAAGAAGCGCAGGAGGAAGGAAAGCTACGCAATCTACATTTACAAAGTATTGAAGCAAGTACATCCTGATACCGGTATTTCCAGCAAAGCCATGTCGATTATGAATTCATTCGTTAACGATATTTTTGAGAGGATTGCTGCCGAAGCATCTCGTCTGGCTCACTACAACAAAAGATCTACCATCACAAGTAGGGAGATTCAAACCGCTGTGAGACTTTTGTTGCCTGGTGAATTAGCTAAGCACGCTGTATCCGAAGGTACCAAAGCTGTTACCAAGTATACAAGCTCGAAGTAAATCGACTTTATTTGTTGTTTTACTTTTTATCATCTAAACGGCTCTTTTCAGAGCCACAAAATCATAAATAAAGAAATTCGTATTGATCCTTATAGCTGACAGATATTAATGCTGATCTTTATTAGAGTAACATCGTACATGTAAACTTAAACAACTTTTTTTTTAAATCAAACAACTTTTATTTCTTTTTTTTTTTTTTTTTGCAAAGACTAAGAGACAGTCAGTCAAACGATCTCAAGTCAGTCATCATAATATAAAAAAGATGAATATTAATGGTTTCCGTACAAGTACCAATACAATTATTATAAAACACCGTACAGGAATATTGTAAAGTCCTAATTCCTTTCTTATAAATTGTCAAAAAGATGAGATGATTTGTTTTTTTGTTTCGAAAACATTTTTTTTTTTAAACGAAATTTTCTTTTATTATTAAATAGTGGTTCTGAAAAGAACCGTTTTTTTTTTAAAGGTCGTTTTTAACCGTAATATGAACGGAATTAAAAACTTAAGCACGTTCACCCCTGATCCGCCTGGCCAATTGTATATCTTTGGGCATAATAGTTACACGTTTGGCGTGAATGGCACAAAGATTGGTATCTTCGAAGAGACCCACCAAATATGCCTCGCTGGCTTCTTGTAAAGCCATAACAGCGGAGCTTTGGAATCGAAGATCGGTCTTAAAGTCCTGTGCGATTTCACGAACCAGACGTTGGAATGGTAGTTTTCTGATCAAAAGTTCGGTACTTTTTTGGTAACGACGGATTTCTCTCAGAGCTACGGTTCCCGGCCTGTAACGATGAGGTTTCTTAACTCCTCCGGTGGCTGGGGCACTTTTGCGGGCCGCCTTGGTTGCTAATTGCTTCCTTGGTGCCTTTCCACCAGTCGATTTACGAGCTGTCTGCTTGGTACGGGCCATTATTTAATAATAACTCGGAGACACTGAACTAACCTTACGGCGTCTACTGTGAGAATGAAACGCACCAAAATTCGACCACGGAGTTTTGTTGATTCGTGATGCCACCCGATTGGTCAGTTCGTACTTTAAAGGGGCGGGGCTACAAAAAGCACAAAACCGAGCAAATTTTTTGGGGCGACGGCAGTTGGCAGTTAGTTGGGCAGTTAGTTGAGGCAGTTGGCAGTTGAGTTGAGTTAGTTGGGCAGTTGAGTTGCAGTTAGTAGCAGTCAGAAACGGCAAACCACAACCTACCAACCCTAGCAGTATACCAGAAACCTACCAGAAACGGCGGAAAACAGCAATAACTCGCCCCCCATAGTCAGCGGGGGGCCGAACCACCGACGTCAAAGACGCCAGAGCACGTCAAATGAAAACCGAGATGAACTAGAGCGGGGTAAGTCTCTAGCTGGCACTCCTTACCCCGTCCATAAACCCCTCCTTGAACGGAGATATCAAAAAACCCCTTCCCAGTCCTTAAATCCTGCCCCAAACATGGAAGGAAACAGCCCAGTTTTCAGTGCAGAGGTCTATAAAGACATCTGCACTTCACTGGAGCTCCAAATTAAAAACCTGCAATCGAGCATTGAGGAAAAAAATTTAAAGCATAAAACGCTCGAAAGCGAGAACGAGCGACTTAAAAATAAACTTATAAGTACCGAGGAAGAGATCGACATCCTCAAAGATCAAGTCCGCATCTTCAATGCTCAATTGCGGGAAACCAATGACAATATGGAAAAAATTTTAAAAATTAACGAACAACTGGAAAATGAAAATAAAAACATTGCCGAGCAGCTGGGAGCGCTGAGGGACCAGCTGAACGATAATGAAAAAAATAAAAACCAACGTAAAAGATCCAGAAAAGAGGCAAACATCTCCTCCCCACGAGAGGAGGAGATGTTGAAATCCGACTCTGAATCTAACACAGACACTGAAGAACCTGGTCCCTCAGCGCGCCCAGATGCTGCAATTGACAGCAATCTGGGTAAACGGGACCCAAAACCTCATAAAAGCCCACTCTTTATGCCCCTCAGCGAGTTGTCTGTTGCGGGTAAAGGGGGGAGTGCAGAGCCTAGCAACCCAAGAATTCCAAAGGTTGTCATCAGAGACACCTCAAACTGGGCTAAAAAATACCAGACAATAATGGAAAAAAAAATAAATATTCTTAAAGTTCAAAAGGAGAGGCTGGGCTTGGCACTCTTCCCGAAAACAGCCCAGGATCACAGGAGTCTGACTGCCCTCCTCAGGGAGAGGGAGATGGAATTCCACTCCTTCTTCCTGGAGGAGGACAGAAAGTTGAACTTGATCCTAAGAGGTTTCGACAGAAACTTTAATCTGGAGGACATAGAGAGTGAGCTGAAACGGATGGGGTTCGAGCCTGAAGAAATGGGCTGGTTTAACACCGGCCCAGGTCGTAAAAGGCAGACGGACCTCATCCGCTTCCTGATCAAAAAAGAGCAGGAAGATATTTATAAAGTTGATAGTATAATGAACATCAGGGTCAAAGTGGAGCGCCTCAAAACGTTTCAAATTAATAATATAAGACAGGTGGGACAGTGCCATCGCTGTCAGGAGTTCGGACACGCCGCGAGCAATTGCAACGCGGGGCCGCGTTGTCATAAATGCGAAGGAAAGCATCACTACTCAAAATGTGAAAAAGAACGTACAACACCGGCCCGGTGTTGCAATTGCGGCGGCGACCATCCGGCCAGCTATTGGCGCTGTCCCAAAAACCCAAATTATATTAAAGTAAACAGAAAATACGCTGATGCGTTAAAAAGAGAGCCCACTTTGGCCCCGGTGTTCAGAGAGACTACAACGGTTAAAGGTCCCGTCCCAGAGGCTAAAATATTAAAAACACCTATTCAAAATAATTTATTAACTCTTTTATCCCTGCCGGAGGACGAAATAAACTCCAAAATTGATAAATTAATCTCCAAATTAAATAAATTAACGTCAAACCCGGCTTTTAAATTATTACTGCAATAAAAATATAACACCTTTTTTTTCTCTTTTCAAAAAAAAATAATAATAAAACAAACATCACCGGCCAAAAACCGACGAGCTGGGTGGGCGTGTCCTAGACCCGTGAAACCAACCAATCCCAGCCGCCCACCTAGCCTATAAATATAACCTACGTCCCACATCCCAGTCAGTTCAATCCCACGACCCGTGCCATCAAAAGCCAGAGCACCTCGATGCGACCCAGTAAACGAAAGATAGGCGCCTATAAACGGTATAAAGATTCATCATGAAACCGGCAAGAGCTCAAATTGCTAGTCCGGACAATGAGTGGATAAGAACGAAAAAAAAAAACGACGGCAGTTGTCTTTTTCGATACGTTCGGTGAACTACTACTACTAGTATAACGGTTCAAAATGACTGGCAGAGGAAAAGGTGGTAAAGGATTGGGAAAAGGAGGCGCAAAACGTCATCGTAAAGTTCTTCGTGATAACATCCAGGGTATTACCAAGCCAGCTATCAGAAGATTGGCGAGGCGTGGTGGAGTCAAGCGTATTTCTGGCTTGATCTACGAAGAGACCCGTGGTGTATTAAAGGTTTTCCTTGAAAACGTGATCAGGGACGCAGTCACCTACACCGAACACGCCAAGAGGAAAACTGTTACCGCCATGGACGTAGTTTATGCCTTAAAACGTCAAGGACGCACTTTGTACGGTTTTGGAGGTTAAACTGAGAAGTTCTTGTCCGTTGTTAAGAACGGTGGACAAAACAAACAAATATATAAAAAAAAACGGTTCTTTTCAGAACCACAAAATAAAAAAACAAAGAAAATTCGTGCTTACCGTTTTATCATCTTGAGCATATAATTATCGTTAGTCAATTATAGAAAATGAAAAATTATATATATTTTTTTCTCCTCTTTTGTAAAAAAAAAAAAAATAAAAATGCGTAGATAAACTTAGCGGAACGTGTATTACTATGGGTCTAGAGTAAACATTTATTTAAATTATTGAGATCACGTTGCCATATAGTTTTCTGTAGTAAACTCTTTCTAATGCGAGAGGATACGATACGATTTTTTTTTTTTTACTTATTTCGTTCTCAAAAGAGAGTATCCGTATCAAGCAAACAGACAAAGCTTTTTTTTTTTTAAACAAGATGCTAATATTCAATATTAACTCCAATAATATATGTTTCTTTTTTTTTTAAATAACTTTCTTAAACACTGAAGAAGAAAATACTTACATTATTGTTGTTGACAAATTTATGGTGCCACTTTGCTTGAAGTTGTAGTGACGTCCCAACCATTATGATACTTTATCTGTTCAAATACTTAAAAAATGTTTGCCACAAACTTTTCTATATTTAAAGGAGACACCGCAGTATCATATACTTAAACCCTAGATCGTTAAGTTTATTAAACAGTTAAGAATAACGATATAAAAGTGAAAAGTTTTAGTAGAAAATCAGAAACCTTTAACTTTGACGGTCGCGTTTTCCTATCACTACGAGCCACATGTACCGTTAAATGCATTAAAGATATTCCTAAATCTCTTAAGAGGCGACTTCTCGGTCAATTTCTGTTGAAAATGTAGCAAAAATATTAAAAATAAGCAATTTAATACAGACGGGCAAACAGGTAAAAGGTATAAACGAAGCAGTAGAGAATCCAGCGCCGAGAGCGGACCGTTCACTCCTCCCTCCGTCCGATTTGATGTATACCCAAGTCGACATTGGACGCCTTGTTTATTCTCACTCCGACAGTGCCAGGGTGAAGTTATAGTCGAGCGATTTTTTTCGTAGTCACCGTTGTTTCATCGTTAGTGTTATTGACCACCGAAGTTAAATTACATAATGGCCGATACCGAGTCAGTACCAGTAGCTTCTGCCCCACCAGCTAGTTCGCCAGCAAAAAAGGAGAAAAAAGCTAAAGCTAAGCCAACTCATCCACCAACTTCCGAGATGGTAAACAATGCCATCAAAGGCCTTAAAGAAAGAGGAGGATCGTCCCTACAAGCAATCAAAAAATATATCGCCGCCAATTACAAGGTAGATGCTGAAAAAGTGGCACCGTTTATAAAGAAGTATCTAAAGTCTGCTGTAGTGTCTGGTGCTTTAGTGCAAACTAAAGGAAAAGGTGCCTCCGGCTCTTTCAAGCTTCCTACCTCCGGTACTCCAGCCGCAAAACAAGGAGCCGCTGGTGAAAAGAAAAAGGCAGCATCTAGGAAGAAGAGTCCTGCGAAAAAAGCCACCGGTGAAGCGGCATCTGCTGCTAAACCAAAGGCGAAAAAGGCAGCATCTCCCAAGGTAGCCGCTAAGAAACCTGCCGGCGATAAGAAGGGTAAAAAGACCACCAGCGGAGAGAAGAAAGTGACGAAGACTGCTGCCGCCGCTACTTCTGCCGCTGTAGCTGCAGTCAAGCCAAAGTCACCGTCGAAAGCTAAGAAATCAAATAAGGCCGGTCCAACTAAGAAGCCCAAGGCTCCTAAGCCAAAAACGGCAAAGGCTCCAGCTGCCAAGGCAAAAAAAGCCGCTTCTCCCAAAAAGAAGAAGTAAATTGAACCATTGTTATGACTTCTTGCACTCAGTGCATTAACGAAATCGGTTCTTTTCAGAACCACAAATTTTTTTAAAAAGAAAATTCGTATTGCATTTTTATTATACAAACTAAATTTAACTATTTATTTTAGATCACACGAAAAATTTTAGGAACCGATACATATTTTAATACGCACTCCTACATTTTTCTTCTCAAACTTAGTTAGTATTCACTTACAAATGTCAACCGCTAGTTATATCGGTAGAAGCCCCTAGTTTGTTACTTAATACCCTTTGAATAATGTTCACTGTGATGACCTACTAGTCATTCTTTTAAAAACCTCTAGTTTTTTTCCTCGTGAACTATTTTTAACTTAACCCACTAGTAACTTTTTTAGAAACCCCTAGTTGTTTCATGATAAACTTTATATTTAAACTACAAGGATTACATACATATCACTGGTATAGTATTTTCTTAGCATCCGCTAGTTTTGCTCTTCAGACACTGAAGAATTATCTTTTATGTACGATGAGCTACTAGTCATTTTTGTTAGAAACCCCTAGTTTGTTTTATTAACTTCAAACTGT
The DNA here is from genome assembly GCF_022605725.1 of Anthonomus grandis grandis. Classification (NCBI taxonomy): domain Eukaryota; kingdom Metazoa; phylum Arthropoda; class Insecta; order Coleoptera; family Curculionidae; genus Anthonomus; species Anthonomus grandis. The sequence continues at coordinate 17,670 of NW_026088518.1, forward strand.
TTAACTACAAAGATCCGACAACCCACTAGTTTTTTTTTTTTTTTGACTAACCGCTAGTTGCTTCCTTCATACGCTTCGAATTAGCTTCCAAGTATTATAAACTACTAGTAATTTTTTTTAGACAGACACCTCTAGTTTTCATTATCATAAACTGACTTTTTAACTACAAAGATCCGACAACCCACTAGTTTTTTTTTTTTTACCAACCGCTAGTTGTGTTCCTTCATACGCTTTGGATTTGCTTCAATTTATGATGACCCACTGGTAACTTTTTTTACAAACCCCTAGTTTCTTTATTCATACGTACACTTTTACATATAAGGTACGACAGCCTCCTAGTTATATATTTATCTAAAGAGACGACCAATCAATCCGTCGCTCGATAAATTTTTACATCACTGGTATGATGATCCTAGTAATTTTTTTTAGACGCCCCTAGTTTTTTTTTATCACAAACTTTTTAATTACAAAGATCGGACAACCTACCAGTATTTTTTTACCAACCGCTAGTTGCTTCCTTCATACGCTTTGGATTTGCTTCAATTTATGACGACCCACTAGTAATTTTTTTTACAAACCCCTAGTTTGTTTATTCATACATCCACTTTCACATATAAAGGACGACAGCCTCCTAGTTATATATCTATCTAATGAGACGGCCAATCCGTCGCTCGATAAATTATTACTTCGATAGTGTGATGACCCCCTACTTATTTTTTTTTAGAAACCCCTAGTTTGTTTATTCATACACAGTTCACATTTTAAGTGCGAATCCTCAAAGTTACTCTGATGATTCAGTAGTAATTTTTCCACAAACCCCTACATATTTTTACTACGAACTCCTACTTTCTTTTCCGGAGCGTGTTATTTTTAAAGACACAATGACGAACTCATAGTTATTTTAATAGGTACTCCTACTTATAAATTTTCGACTCATTCCATCCGACAAACGACAACGAAACCCTATATATTTTATTACAAACCTCTACATTTTCTGCCACGTACTCCTACATATATTTTTTTAATGGCGACGACCCGATCTATGAACCGGTCGGGAGGTAAAAATCATACGTTCAAACGGTATAAAACTTAATATACCGTAAAACGACTGCGGTCGAATAAGCAGCATCAATCCGGTGCGCTTATCTGTGGAGAGACGGTTACCGAGCAAACGACGGTCGGTACGGGGCTCTCCGCGCTGAGAACCTATGTCTGTTTTTCGATGATACCCGAGACGAGACGCTGATATATATATATTTTCAAATTCGTATGATTTTTGTTATAGTGTCGACGATTACGTTTTTAGCGCACGCTTTATTGTTGTTACCACCTTTAGCCGTTTACCTTAGAAAAGAAAGAACGGCAGAAGAGGAGCAACGAAACACATCTCGTGAGAGTTTTCAAAAATCGACGACCGATATAAATAACGAGATGACGACGACGAGTAAAAATTTGAAAATACAAGAAGAAAACAGCGACCGAAAAGAGTATATTTATGAAAATCAGAAGAAAACATAGGCTTCTCGTGTCTCACAAATCTCGAAACGTGGCGGTTTTATATGAAAATAAAAATGCCCGTTGACGAGACCGAGGCCAATCTTTCACAGCGAGATTGCGGATTCTGTGAGCGTTTCCAACGTTACGATCCCCATGCAATCAACTAGTAAATAGCACAATTAGTGCACTAAAATATGCGACAGCTCTCTGCGTTCCGAGCGAGAATATTTATTTAAACCGAAACGTCTTTCGATAGAGTCCCGCGTCGCTTTCAATCTAGCGAAGGGTCGAGAGAATGTTGAAGTTTCATGTCGGTCGACGTTGTTCGTAGCAGATGATGTTTTATGATGTATAATAAAAACATCGTTATTATCATCGTCAGCAGCGAAGTCGATTTCGATTATTCAAAGTATATACAATAGAAATACTACTTTAAAAAACACTGAGCGCCGCGCCCATTCGTTCGTGTGTCGTTTTTGTGTATAGTAGTATATGACGTTGTATATGCGATTTAATATCTTGTTTGTACAGACATAAATATACAAATAAGAGTAAATTGTTTCAAATGAGCGTGGCGTCTTGATCGGTTTTTCCGTTATCTCGACGCACACAAACACGCACTAATGAAAACACATATACTCGTTGTGTTGTGTGTCTGTCTCCGAGATGTAAATTGCAAAATTTATTTTCGGAGACTGTTTTCGTCACGCAGTAATATTAAAAATTGTGTGATGATTAAGAACAGCTCCCTGGTTGATCCTGCCAGTAGTCATATGCTTGTCTCAAAGATTAAGCCATGCATGTCTCAGTACAAGCCAAATTAAGGTGAAACCGCGAAAGGCTCATTAAATCAGTTATGGTTCCTTAGATCGTACCCACACTTACTTGGATAACTGTGGTAATTCTAGAGCTAATACATGCAAACAGAGCTCCGACCGGAGACGGAAGGAGTGCTTTTATTAGATCAAAACCAATCGTTGGCGGGTTCACGCTCGTCATCGTACAATTTGGTGACTCTGAATAACTTTACGCTGATCGCATGGTCTTTGCACCGGCGACGCATCTTTCAAATGTCTGCCTTATCAACTGTCGATGGTAGGTTCTGCGCCTACCATGGTTGTAACGGGTAACGGGGAATCAGGGTTCGATTCCGGAGAGGGAGCCTGAGAAACGGCTACCACATCCAAGGAAGGCAGCAGGCGCGCAAATTACCCACTCCCGGCACGGGGAGGTAGTGACGAAAAATAACGATACGGGACTCATCCGAGGCCCCGTAATCGGAATGAGTACACTCTAAACCCTTTAACGAGGATCAATTGGAGGGCAAGTCTGGTGCCAGCAGCCGCGGTAATTCCAGCTCCAATAGCGTATATTAAAGTTGTTGCGGTTAAAAAGCTCGTAGTCGAATTTGTGTCTCGTGCCGCCGGTTCATCGTTCGCGGTGTTAACTGGCGAGTCGCGAGACGTCCTGCCGGTGGGCTTAGCTCGCAAGGGCGGCCCAACTCAATCCTGCCGCGGTGCTCTTCATTGAGTGTCGAGGTGGGCCGGCACGTTTACTTTGAACAAATTAGAGTGCTTAAAGCAGGCTAAAACTTTGCCTGAATACTGTGTGCATGGAATAATGGAATAGGACCTCGGTTCTATTTTGTTGGTTTTCGGAACCCCGAGGTAATGATTAATAGGAACGGATGGGGGCATTCGTATTGCGACGTTAGAGGTGAAATTCTTGGATCGTCGCAAGACGAACAGAAGCGAAAGCATTTGCCAAAAACGCTTTCATTGATCAAGAACGAAAGTTAGAGGTTCGAAGGCGATCAGATACCGCCCTAGTTCTAACCATAAACGATGCCAGCTAGCGATCCGTCGACGTTCCTCCGATGACTCGACGGGCAGCTTCCGGGAAACCAAAGCTTTTGGGTTCCGGGGGAAGTATGGTTGCAAAGCTGAAACTTAAAGGAATTGACGGAAGGGCACCACCAGGAGTGGAGCCTGCGGCTTAATTTGACTCAACACGGGAAACCTCACCAGGCCCGGACACCGGAAGGATTGACAGATTGAGAGCTCTTTCTTGATTCGGTGGGTGGTGGTGCATGGCCGTTCTTAGTTGGTGGAGCGATTTGTCTGGTTAATTCCGATAACGAACGAGACTCTAGCCTGCTAACTAGGCGTATTTTGACATCCTAAAGGCCCGCCGTCGGCTCGGGGTTTCGGCTCCTTGTCGTGCGCGCGCGGTTTTTACTGTCGGCGTACAAACTTATCTTCTTAGAGGGACAGGCGGCTTCTAGCCGCACGAGATTGAGCAATAACAGGTCTGTGATGCCCTTAGATGTTCTGGGCCGCACGCGCGCTACACTGAAGGAATCAGCGTGTCTTCCCTGGCCGAGTGGCCCGGGTAACCCGCTGAACCTCCTTCGTGCTAGGGATTGGGGCTTGCAATTGTTCCCCATGAACGAGGAATTCCCAGTAAGCGCGAGTCATAAGCTCGCGTTGATTACGTCCCTGCCCTTTGTACACACCGCCCGTCGCTACTACCGATTGAATGATTTAGTGAGGTCTTCGGACCGATGCGCGATGGCGTTTCGGCGTCGTCGATGTGTCTGGGAAGATGACCAAACTTGATCATTTAGAGGAAGTAAAAGTCGTAACAAGGTTTCCGTAGGTGAACCTGCGGAAGGATCATTACAGTGTGTAAATAAAAAAACACGTCTGTTACAACCTTAGTAAAATTTATCGAACGAAGCAGTCTTTTTTTTGATGTGGTGGTGTCGTTGTTGTTAAAAACAGCGCACAAGAACAACAAATAAAGACAACGGAACATAAATACAGTTTTAAGTAAAAAATACGAACTGTCGTTTTACACGAAGATCATCGTATAAAAGCTGTGTAGTTTCCGGAAACAAATAAATCTTTCATCATCGGGGTATCGGTGGATGATCAATTGCGATCATACATACGGCTTCGAAGCGAATCGGCCTGCTTCTATTACTTTTTTTTTAATAAAAAAGAAAAAAAGTACGAAGATGTGGTAAACGATTTTAGTGGGTACCTCGGCCTGCAATACGATAACATATATCGATTATATGTATAAATATCGTATGCGTTTGGTCTAAGAGTTGTGCTTAAATGCTCGCTCGATGGTTTTTAAAAGAATTTCGCCCACCGTTTTCGGAGTGAGATGTTTAGAATTTTAAAAAAAACGTCCCCCTGGAAAGATTTTTTTTTTTTAAATAAAAGGCGCTCATCCAGCCCTACAAGCGACACCTCGCACGTGTTTTACTTACATTATTAGTGTAATAAACTTTCGAGAGGTGAACAAAACGCTTGTGTAAGAGGCC